>NC_056735.1:1254209671-1254429671 GCF_019279795.1 Protopterus annectens | reverse complement strand
TCTTTCTTTCTGTCTAGAGTTATATTGCTTGTTAACCAAATATATTCAGCTGCGTATAGACCATTTACAGTGCAGGCCTAGAAAGAAAAGCTTTGGGTTGCAACCACATAATAATACACAGACCAAGGTAAATATGTTCTATAATTAATAATATGCTAATCTATTCCTAGGTTCACAGGTAATTACTAAGCTACTGATCTGTGAGGATCTTGTGTAGCCAAACCTTACATTCCTGTGGTAGTTTTTAGCCCTTATAGTCTGTGTATAAATAACCCAGAGGTATGCAGAACAAGGGAATGTGGAGACATTTACTTTTTGCCCTTTCCGATGAGGGACATGGGTAGTAAACCAGAGGTGAATTTGCAGTTTCCTATCTATTCATCCAAATTACATTTGAATAGGGTAAGATAATTACTAGAATTGCTTTGCTTTATGTGGAGTAGAAGAAGGTTCCAGAGAAGCAGAATTCTATAGCAATCCCTCAACATTTTCTATTTATGATGTAAAAAAGATTGAGATCCGTTGAGCATCGGTTCACGCTACTACTGGACTTGTATTTGTTTTAACATTTTGAAATTACATATGCAAGCCTGCAGCTCATTAGAAATTCTTGATTTACCCAACCCCAACTTATATGTAAAGGCATAGTCCAAGGAAATCATAGTGACAGTTTGTTCATAGAATCATAGGGTCATAGGAAGTTACTGGGCTAATGGCCCTAGGGTCCTTACAAGCCTAGTCAAGTTCTACTCTTATTTCCACAATCAGCGCCTTTTGCCCCTGTCCAAGAGGAACACAGGTAGGAACCCCAGGGTGAATTTACAGTTACCCATCCAATCGTCCAGATTGCATTTGAAGATGGCCAATGAGATGCTCTGTTTGACATGAAGTGGGAGTGTGTTCCAAAGGTGTAGTAACTTCTGGGAGACAAATCTGTCCCTCCAGCAGGTTTTATTAATGTCACATACCAGGTTAAGGTCTTTAGAGTGAGTAACCCGTGTACCATTTGATTTGCAGATATGCAGCATTTCCAATAAAGCAGGGTCAGAGATTGCCTTATATGCAAGGCAGAGATCACCTCTGAGTAGTCTGCATGAAAGAGAATAAAGTGACAATGATTTCATATGATCCACATAGGACAGATGCTGGAGATCTTGAATTTTCCTTGTGAGGAAACTTTGTGGTCTCTGCAACTGCTACAGGTGCTTGGAAAGGTACATACCAAAAGAGGCGTTATACTCAGTTATTGGCCTGATGAGGGAAGTGTACAGGGACGTTATAACTTCTTTTTTTCTCGAGGCAATGCCCTTACGTATTAGATGAGGACATTCTGGAGGGCTAGATTCATGTCCCAGAAACTTCCCATGCTCTGGAACAAGATTCCCATCCACATCAAGCAGAGCTCGCCATTAGCACTATTCAAGAAAAACCTTGATAAGTGATAAGAAATTCACCCCTGGGGTTATGTCTGGGGCACTGCTCAATAGAGGGAAATGAATTTAACAATACATGGGTGGTGAATGCCAATACACTGTTGTCTAGGCTTGCTTTGGCCCTTGGGCTGATAGCCTAGTACCTACCTATGAACCTATGAGCAATATAAAATGCCTTTCTTACCACTGTGGAGACATGGTGATCAAAGGTAAGGCTGCTGTCAACCTGTGTCCCCAAGTCTCTCACCACTGAGTGCATACTTAGAGTGTTGCTATTGATGTGGTAGTTAGCAGAAACATTGCTCTTACTGAAAGGGATGATAACACATTTTTGCATTGAGTTTAAGGCCATGACTTTGGCACCAATCATTTTTGTGTGTAAGACTCTTTTGTAGTATGTTGACATCATCCATTATCAGACTCATCATGGAGAATAACGCCCCTTCGGCATGTACCTTCCCAAACATATGCATTATACGGAACTCCCACAAAGGTTCCTTACCAGGAAAATCCAGGGTATAGACACATTGTCCTATATGGATCACTTTAAAGACCAGTCTCCTTTTTTTCCTGAGAAGCAATCTATGCCTGGCATACAAGGCATCCTCAAATCCAGCTCTGATGGACTTTTTGCACATCTGCAAAATGAACAGCATCAAAACCATGAGACCCAAGAATTTAAATTTTGATTGTGATATAAATAGGACATGTTGTCAGGCAGATATGTGTTTGAGAGGGTCTATATTACAGAGACAAAAAAATCAAAATCTCCAATGCTCGGATGAGTGAAAACGCAGGTAATTGAAATTGCTATTGTGGGAGGCTACGCCCCCACACCCCCCCAAAAATATATTCCAACTCCAAGATTGCACTACAGTGAGGAAAGGGCAAATTTTCTGATCTTCACTGTACAGCGATCTCATAATATTGATTTCAATTACCTGCGTTTTTGCTCATCCGAGCATTCCAGATTTTGATTTTTTGTCATTCTGATAGGAACCCATCTGAGAAGATACTCATGCTCTGGAACAGGATCTCCATCCATGTGAACCAGAGTTCATCCCTAATCCTATTTAAGCATAACCTTGACAAGTGGGTGGGAAATTGGAAATTCACCCTGGGTCTGGCCCCCATGTCTCTAATAGAGAGAGGCAGACAGTAACTATGCCCAAATTCACACACCCTCCATAACTATTAGAAACTTCCTAACATACCCCTTTCTAATAAATGCCCATGATACATAGGGCCACAATTGGATTGGGATGTATGGCTAGACTTATAAAGGCCCTGGTGGCCATTAACTTAGTATATACCTATGAACTTAGAGGGGGTGAGTATCCTTAAAGATGAATATGGATGATGAAGCACAGAGCATATAAAGGCATGCTTAGAAAACAATGGGGTACAAAATTTGGCATCAAAGATAAGGAGAGAAAAGTAAGAGAGGGGTAGTTTATATACACTGATGTAGAAATGGTAGGAGTGGACCACTATGGGGAATGGCGAGCCCAATATAACATTCGCTCATAAAACAGGATCAGGATTGCATTTCAGTACACTGAAAAAATTAATAATAAAAATTGTGTTTCACTGAAAACAAAGTTTTCAAAACTGAATTCACACCTTATTTGAAGATAACTCTTCTTAATGTATTAAATAAAAAACACATACCTTTTGCAGGGGCTTTATTTTTTGACAGTTCCTCTACTATTACAAGTCTAGTTTGCTGCATCTAGGGGTGAAGCTAATCCCCTCTGCACTGACCTTGTTCAATCAGCATTAGTTCAACAGTTTGTGCTTTATCATACACTTAACTGTCAAGCAAGATGATGAACCCAATGAGAAGCGGATATAACAAAGTTGTGGGGGGTAGAAGGTATCAGGTGTAAAATTACATGGATAACCAGGCCCTACAATAAGAAACAGAGGTATAAACTGACAGCGACTAGTATAAGGAATTGGAGTTATTAGGGCCACTAAAACTGAGAGTATTAGATGGTACAAATGTTTGCAAGTAGGCCTTGCATGATCCCACAGCTGCATTCAACTCTGGATATAAGGTGTTCAAACAGAGTGGCCATGAAGAAACAACAGTTATTTCTCCAGATACAGGAAGAATATGGAAATTGAGAAATTAATCACCACATCTGTTATGACTTCTCCAAGGTGCAAGGTTGTTGCCAGCCCTGAGCGAAGTTAAGGAGTCGTATGTGGTGAGGTGGACTTAGTTTTTAAGTGTGGAGCAAATCAGTTTAGAGGAAGTATTCAGGAAACAGTTTATCGAACTACACTACTACAAGGGTTAAGTAATGGATTAAGGTCAAAAAGGTCAAAAGTGTGGTACAATGAGGACAGCTTTTTTTCATTTATAATAATAAAAAAAAGATGAACAGGGTGGTTATTACTGAGGCATGGGATCTTATTCTTTCATCTTACATCAGGAAGTCAGGCAGTAGTTAACCATGTAGAAGGTAGGTAGGTTGGTGGAAAGAAGTCCAAATATATATAAAAAAATGAAAAATAAAAATAAGAATGGCTCACATTGAGTGGTTTCTGTGTCTATCTTTCTCTCTTATGGGGACTGAGGGAGTGAGTACATGTGAACGTGTCAGCTTATACTACATAAAATACATTAAATAATGTGGTGGGAACATATTTTAGAAGCATGTTGTGTAAATGTAGTATTGATACCTTAGTTCTGCTTTCTGTTGGATTTTGTGACATTATATCATCTAACTTCTGTTAGGTGAATTTAGTTTTTTTAATTCAACATCAGATAGAATGATACATAACCACATGTACCAGTATTCAAGTGTGCCTCTCATTTTTGAAACCTACGTGATGCATGCTGTTTAGTCATCTTTATACAATACATTCATTGAATTTCTATGCTGGGATGTGTGCTGCAAAAGTATTACCACACATCATCACTGTTGGGAGGCACAAGCTTAGTTGTGCTGTAATATCTTTTCACTACACAAGTCAGCATGTGTTATTGTGGATACATAAAGGACTACAGATGAAATGGAACCAATAAACAAAAGGCCAGTAACAAAAGATCAAAGACTGCTTCAGAAACACTTTAGCAAGGTCTTTCATTAAAGAAAACCGTAGAAGTATGGGAAATGTATGTTGCTAGGACACATCATCAAATGCTTATAAAGTCAGTAATAAACAAGCAATAAATAGTCTAATAAAACATGTGACCTACAAATTTAAAGATGGTGTATACAAATGATAAAGGCACCCTTAATGTCTTACTGAACAAACCTTAGTTTTTTTCATTTTTGGTTTATTAGTTTGGGTTCTTCTGATTTAGCTTTGTTTTGGGATTCTTAATGACTGTTCAAGCATGCTTAAATAATATAGAATGGAGTCAGACAGTAGAATCAGATTGTTTACTGACACTGTTTTCCTTTAGTACACAACCTACCAACAACTATCTGGAGCAACAGGCTCTCTGTTGAAATGTCAGGACTCACAATGCCAAGTCCCAGCAAGCTGAAAAAAAAACAAAGAAGCAGTAAGAGCAAATATCGAACACTGGTTTTCTCCTTTAAACTTCATTTCTTGGGGGGGGGGTCAAGCTTCTCCTTTACCCACCAGTGTGGACGCAAGCCTCCTCATCCTTGAACTTACATATACCAAATCCAAGATCACCATAACTCTGACAATGGATAATATTCTGTGATATGGCAGTTTCAAACTTTTGGCCATTCAGTTTCCATACTACTGGACTTGGCGTATCGAGTCTTGACCATTCAAACAGTTTCCAAATTAACTACTACTATTTGTTGCATTCCCTACTTGACAAAGGTACTTGCTCAGAGTCATGAAGCGTTATCGTGGTAAGTTTTTACCACAAAAGGAGTCATCTGGGCAGTGTGGTGAACTTTGTCCTTTTTTCCACTGTAGTGTGTTCTCAGAGTTGGAATATTTAGTTGGGGACAGTGTGGGGGCTTTGTTTTTTTTTTTAAGTTTTGTTGGCCAATTGTTTACTTACAAGTGGAAAATTTACAATGATCTGGACGTTTGTGAATATAAACTTTTGTCATTTCCATCTCGATAATTCATTATTTTGACATAGATCCATGTGTGTGTGTGTGTGTGTGTGTGTGTGTGTGTGTGTCTGTCTGTGTGTGTGTGTGTGTGTATATATATATATATATATATATATATATATATATATATATATATATATATATATAGTTCCCTATCAGAAGCCTGAAACACTATAAGCCTGAAAATCAAAATCCTGAAAACTATAGACTGAAAATTCAAAATCCTGAAAGCCCAAAATCCTGAAACTCAGAGAGCAGAGAGACCACATTCATGCTGCAGAAAGAGATACCAATACACTGGATAGATTTTGGAAAGGTTTGTACTTCACTGTCACTTTGTACCTTTATGTCCTTATGTACCTTCATCAATTATCTCCATGTAATTTCTTTCCTGATAGATCAGGCTTTGAATAAATTCTTCAGCTCTGAGCACAGGAAGTCCATAATAGTGACCATTTCCATAGATTTTATGGTAAGGCCTCATGTTGCTGCTGTACCCTTGACTTCATGGATTATTTGGGTAGGTTTGGATTCTGTTGCATGGGCTAGTTTGCATGTGATGGTGTGTTTATGGATCCTTCTATAAGAGTTATTCAGAGTCTTCTTAATGTACCTTTTCAGGAGGATGCCATCATTATGGAACTCTTATATGACATCCCAAAGAGCAGCAAGGCAATGTCAACCACAGAAGGCAATATAATCTTACTTTGACCCTTCTTTCTCAAACAGCCCGTTCCAAGCAGCAAAAGTCAGACACTTCAGTACAGATGGTGGCCTCCTCTAAAACCCCTAGGACATCTTTTTAAGAGGACAACTTCATAATGTTCTACTCCATCCAGTGGGATGTTAGTTCTTCAGTTTCACCTCATCCTAGAGAGCCTTGACCCAATTATTGAAAACAGTGATCTCCGAGCTTGCTAAATTCATCCCTGCTGATGTATCCTCTAACAGACCAGTCAGTGGAGTTGTTGGACAGCTACACTCCCTCTGTATCTAAAGAAGCAGTAGGCCTAGTGCCTGTAGCACAGCAAGGAAATGTACTATTCTCCACTCCTTTATTTTCCAGATGATTCAACATTGCTGAATTTTAGCCCATTCTGGCCATCAGCAGTTTTAAGAGTGTGTGTGTATGTCTGTGTATGTGTATGTAGGTTTGTGTGCATGCGTGTGTGAGAGAGACAGAGTTATGTAGCTCTGACCTCATGGATTTCATCTTTGCAGGTGGGTACCCCTGTTGATTTTTCAAATTATCCTGAAAAAAAAAGCATATATCATTACTAGGTAAGCTTGCTCATTGGCAAAAGGGCAACACATATGCCTGTATCACTGATTATCTTGGTTTGACTGGCAGACTACATGTTTGAGGGATGATCATTAGGAGGAGTGAAGAGGAAAAGCCTGCTCAAGGAGACGTGTCTCAAGGGTGAGTGTCCTGCCAGTAGATCTGGAGGGGACATCAGTTTGTACAGAGGGTGATGCTACCAGGGAGGCTGCATCACTTCCATGAGTGAAGGAGTAACATCTCCTTGTTGTACTCAGTACATGCCTGCAAGTAGAACTGAAATGAGCTATGAAATTGATACTGTGATTCAGAAGGAAAAAGCATTAGAAGTGAAATGAATGAACAACACTGTGCTACATCTAAAAAAGCCATCTGGCTAGCTATATCTCCTAGAGCAAGCTTTCTTTTAGACTTACTTACTACAAGCTTCTACATGACTCCTACTACCCCCTCTTCAAAACAGCTTGTTAATCATGTTTCTGAAAACTCATTAAGGAACCATAATGCCTTGCAATTTATTAGACCTCCATTTCATCTACTTATTGGAAAACTTGCTCTGTCTAAAATTACTCCAGCTACTTGGTGTGCCACTGGTGCAAGAAACCTCAATAACTTATAATATTTCTGTGATCAGTTTAAACTCCAGCTAAAAACTAAATTAAAATGCTCCTTCTTTATTGACAAAGGTTAAACACCTCAGCTCAGTTTTTACTCATCTTTTACCAACTCACATTTCTCTAATGCCTCCCTGTATCACTGGCATACTTTATTTGCAAGACTGTAAATAATACTAATGTTTTATTGTAAATAATTGCTCTTTATTTTGTTCTCATTCTTCATTGGCCATGTACCTGAACTAATTTAAACTTAACAGTTTGTATTTGTGTTAAAACTTATCTACCACTTTATACTTTCTAATGCTATTATCTTTCTTAACTGCTGAGTGTATTTGTCAGTACTATTTGCCCTGATAATGAGTGTGAAGAGTTTTCAGACCAGTACACATACCCCGGTTAACAAACTCAAATAAATAGACTGATAGCCAAACAACAATGAAAAAAGCTATATAATCACATACTGGAAAATATTACTGTAAATGAGAAAATGTCAGCACAAGGCAGCTGAATTTGTTAATGAGCATATTTTTTCATAGCCAAATACTTCTTCTAACTTTATCCTGCTTCCTGTGCTAAGCCTCCCAATATTTCTGAATTGATAGAAGCCCCGTGAAACATAGTGGAGGATTTTCCACAGTTGCTGAAGCTCCTGCAAATTCATATATTTCAGCTTCATCCCAAGCAGAGGTTTAGGCAAGTCAGGGTAAAGAGAAGACATCATGACATAGGCATTTCAGTGGCAACTTCGTATACAATTTGCCCGACATTTCCTAAACACAAGACTCTTTCATGTAAAGAAATATCATTCTTACCTATTAAAGTTTTTAACATTGTTGATGCAATCACAGACTTATGTTTTTTTTATTACAGACTTAAATATGATACTGTTATTTCCAACAGGTAACTCTGTAGTCACCCACTGGAAGAAACCCCTTCCCATTTAGAAACACACATGAAGAAATATTCCAGGATATATGTGAATGGGACTTAACATGAATTGTCCCTGAAAATGCCAACAACAACTTTTTTATAAGCTATGAATTGCTGCACTTCACTCTTTAAAATGTTGACAACTGATCATGAATTAGAAACATATCTCTCAACATGTTTGAGCAAAGAATCTGGACAAAGCCTGAAATAATGGGGCGACAAAGACCCAAAAATAGGGACAGATTTTAAACATTGCTCTTATTAACTTAAAAAGTTGCTAGAATAACAGGATTTCTCTCAGCATGCATTTTTCTGAAGATTATGAAGTCTAAAACTCACATGTATGTCATTATTTAGTGATTTCAGTCCTCAGATCATTCTAGAGATTTGTCTGAAAATCACAAATTGTATGAGGAACAGACCAAAAATACGAGACAAAATCTGAACAATATGCAAAAATCTGGACAGTTGAGTGGTATGATTAGAAACCCACAGATAAAGATAGAGGAGGGGAACTTTTCAGAGTGACTATGCTGGAGAAATGAACAATGCAATGTCATAGAAATCTGCTACATTCGAAGAGATATCACATGGCAACATTAACAGCCTGATTGCTAATATAAATTTCACTTTACACAATTTACATATAACAAATTCTTCTACAGATGTCTCCTAAATCCTCTTATGAAGCTCATTGTCTCTTGATGGTGTTGGGTGACTGAATCAATATCAAAATATGCAGAAAAAATGTTCAAAACTTTTTTTTACATAATATAAAGACAGATGTATGTGATAAAGATTTTTTTTAAATAAATTCTATATTTGGTTTTAAAACTGATCTGTTCCTAAATATATCTTTGTGACAATGGATACAGAGTCTCTGTCTTTAAATTCCTAATAAATGCAGTGAAAGTGCACTGAGGAAATGCATATTTAAGCATACTAATTTCACAGACACTTGTATTAATACACTCTGTAGCCTCTTGAACTTATACTTGAAAATCATTTTTTCTGTATGATGACAATTTATCATGAATCAATTACGGGCAGTGCAATTACACTACACTTGTGAATTTAGCACTTTCAGTATGTGAGGAAGCATTTGTTTTTATCACAGTTAACAGTTACAAAGATTATGTATTATTTTACAAAGGCTTTGCAGATGATGCACTTATATTATAGGATGGACAGACTATGCTATTAGAGATATATTACAAATATATTGTTACAACTCTTAATAGAAGTATGGCCTTTGTGAAATATAAAATTAATTGTTCTGCTAACATCATCATCTTATTAGATAGTCTTCTGAATTGAGATGACAGCAGAGAGGTTGATATGTGTATTTATAGGAAGAACGTTAAATGGAACAGTTGTCTGTGGAGGAACAGTGTGCACCTGCAATCCATCTGCCAATGTCTTGGAAGGGCAGATGTTAAGGGCTTTCCATCTCACTATTAGTAATAATGCCTTTCTTAAGGGGCCAGATGTTACGACTAAATACTGTGTTGACAGAGGTTATGAACAGTATGAGGTGCAGCACAAAAACAAAGCAAAGACAAATGAGAACCCTTATTCTCTGGGTGATCCCTCTCCTGTACTGAGCACAGCTACTGCACACAGCTGTGCTTTCCTATCGCATACACGAGCAACTGCTGTGTATGTCAGATATTGAAAAAAACATGAAATGTTTTAAATACTCCAGGGAATGAATATTTTATTGGTCATGCTTCTAATTTTGTTTTTAATAATACTGCAAATTTTAAGTACCAATTATCTCACATACCACTACAATCCCGAATTTGCATACTAATTAGAGTAGACATGGCACTTTTCCTTGTCAGAGATGTATAAATTGTAAATTTTTTCACACCAATAAACATTCATTCATTCTGTTAGGAGCAGAATATTTATGATGAATTTTTTATTCAAACCATGACAACACAAACTTCATCTGTTTAATTAAACTCATAGCTTTATCTGGCTTATTAGACTGGTAATTCAAAAGAAAATTAAAAGCATGCATTATAGACCATATGTCACATATAGATGGCATAACATTAACAAGATGCTTTCAAGACACATTATGAGCACTTCATTATGCATGGCTTTCATTTTTATGTATTGGAGTAAGTGAAGAAATGAGGTGGCAATGTTGTCATAAATACTGACTACTTAGATAACATATAGGCCGTTCTATTTTACAGTGATTCTCAGCAGAAGAAAGAATTAATACATGCTATCCCTTGTAATTATCTGCAGACCTGATTGCACATAGGTTTTTGGTATTTGATATGTAAAAAGGGTTGGTGCCCCCCATCAACTCGCCTTTATACTGGCTTATGGCAAGAGAAAGAATAAATAAAATCCCTCCTCTGTGAACAATAATTACTAATGGCCTTGTTGCTCAAAGCTGCCTTGTAATTAGTTCAATGCAGTAGTCTCAAACTATGGGTTCAAGGGACAAATTAGATACTTAACCTTGTAACATGTGGCCCGTGCAAGATTCTCCAGGTGTGGCCCACAAATAGGCAATTTAATCATAGCGATAACCTTGGTAGCAGTAGCTGCCCAGTATGAGTAATAATTGATTTGATTTCCAAAAAGGAAACACTGGGTGTATTTTTATGCTGGACTCAATTTTTGATATTTATTATTTAGTTATTTGGTCATTCGGTTTACTATTTGTTGAGTGTCCATCGCCCCAAGTATCTTCGCTGTTTTTTCTTTTTGGTTCTTGGTTGTTTCAATGCCATACAGCTTTGTTTCATTTTTTTTTTTTGTTCCTGATTTGATTTCCCTGTTTGTATTGGTGCATCTGCATCGCTGCAGTAAACCAGTTATAGAGTGGTTTCCTGAAGTGCATTACCAGTGGAGCGCTCCAGTCACTGGCACTGTAGGCACCTGTACCATATATTCAGGATACTCAGAAATGAAATTTGAAAAGGGCTGTCTGGTCATTCTTTGGTTTCATTAAGATACATTTAAAGTAAAGCGCTTTAAAATTAAGTGAAAGAAGCTTAGTTGTTCAGTAAGAAGGCAGACAAGAGACACTATAAAACTTAATAAAGAAAGTACATATGTCAGCAAAAAGTAAACAAATGAGTTCACAAATGTAGAGTGACAGTTGTATTGTGATCATTATTATACTATAAGTAATATATGAACTAAGTAAACATAAGAACAGTAGTGTAGTATGCAAACTGTATTAATTAGTATTTGTGGCACCACTATGAATGAAGAGTAGCAAATATGCTAACAGTAAACTTTGTGCTCAGCTTAATAAATGCAAGCAAAATGTAAATTTAAAAACACGCTTAGTGACAATGAAGGAGGAACAGTAACCATTTTAACATTCATGTACCTCTTCATGACAGTGAACGTATGCATCATCCCCCAGCCCAATTACAAATTCACTTCTATTCAGACTGAATGTTTCAGTCTCCCCCTTGTTTGAATTAATACTTCACCTCATCTTATGTATAGGATTTTGTAGCAAAGGCTCCATTTTGCCCTAGCCTGGATATATGGTGCAGACAAATGGACCTGACCATGACCTAGGTGATGGAGGTTCCATTAGTGGCCCTAGCACTAAAGTAGCCAGTCAGACAACGGGTGAAGTGAAGGAGCATAATCCATGTGCCACTTCCGTGATGTGAAGAGAGATACATTCACTTACAGACAGAAGTGATGCGATTTCCTTGATGGACACTGGGAAAACCACTGCTTGTACTTTGGGAGAAGAGCAAGGCTGCTGGAGAAACACCCCTTGTGAAAATGAGAGTCCAAACTCTGCATACAGCCCATTGCACATGTGGAGTAGGGTACTGCACAGAACAATATGAAACCTATGTTTAATGTCTGTCTAAATGATGGTCCTTCTGGCTGCCTCTGTCCATGGTGATGGGGAAAAAATATGCCAGCTATGGGATGATGATCAATAGGAATTGTGGCCAAGAGTTGAAAAACAAGGTTGAATTGGTCTCTGTGTGGTTTTAGTTTGAGACCCCAGTTTATTAGAAGGCATGGTTTATACTATCAGCTTAATGCTACAGTTATTTAAAGAAGGATAAAGAACTAATACTAGAAACCAACTGGGATTAGTATTTAACTGGTGGCCTTGTTACTCAAATGCTTTTTCTAATTAGTATGTATCTTCTTGTTTATAAAAAGCCACTTCTGTTGCAGGTACACTTTTATATCTCACCCTCACTAACTGTTATGCCAGCCTTTCTGTTACTAATTTATGAAAGGGAAGTTAAGTGACCAAAAACAAACACAGGGATAGACTCCTTTCTTGACTTACTCAAAACAAATATTCCACAGTGGACACAGTCTGTAAGATGCCTTCTGAATAACCACTTTCCTACTGGAAGCAATTTTCTCTTTTTACCCCGCCTCCCTTCCCACCATTGTAAATTCTAGAAACATCTTGGGAAGGAAAGAAGACAAACTCAGAGCTATATAATGGAGATTGCTCTCTTATATCACTTAAGTGAACCTGAGGAAGCTTTATATCACGTTAACACACTGGCCAATAAAGAACTATACCAACACATCCCACTACCAAAAAGAAGGTGACTGGGAACCATTGTCTACGGTCTCAAATCCTTACTAAAAAGAAAGGGACAACTCTTGGAACTATGAAAATCATCCAATAAACAAAACAACAACTCAAACTTTTAAGCATGCAGGAAAAAATGTAAGTTAAAGATTAAGTGTCTTATTTATGACCACAGCTGTCTACAAAAGCTTCTAGCCCCAAGTGGTTCTGGAAAATATTAAAAGAAATCTCCTAATTTTATTCCTCTACTTAAACCACTATAAAGAACTCTATGAACCATATGGATGTATCAGAATCTACAATCATGATGAGCACTCCAGTCATCCTACCAAGAATCTTTCTAATGACAGATGTCTCCACTGCAGACCCTACCACCTTGTCACAGTCTAGCATTTTTTCAATCTTCCTTTCTTTCTTTATTGACTTATATTATGACACGTTACAGCAAGGAGAAAAAAAGGTCTTGAAAATTGGATAGGAAAAGTATCCCTAATCACAACACCATCTACCCCACCTTTCTCAGTCTCTGTACAAAACCACTTTCCAAACCCATAGCCTATATTGTCAATAATGATAGGAATTCTCCCTAAACCATTTAACCAAATTCTAAAAAAAAAAAAAAAAAAAAAAAAAAAACATTCATACCTCCTCAGCAAATTTTCCTCCCCATCTCCATTCTTTGCCCTTTCACTAAAGTTTTCAAATAAATAAAAATAAAAAAAGCCCTTTACAAACTTCTGTTTGAGCAAATATGGACTAACACAAGGGTTCCCAAAGTGTGCGCCGCTGCACCCTGGGGAGCCACGGCTTCCTCACAGGGGCACCATGAACTAATAAGCTTAGATGTAAAATAAACCATGAATTAAAAAGCTTAGTTACTAAGCTTATTAAGTTGCGGTTTATTTTGCGGCCACCAGATAGACTGCTTTGATGCTGAGTGAGGCAATCCTAAATCAGGCAAGTATGGCAAAGATAAGTTTAGAAACTTCCCTGCTGTTGGAATTACAAGACACACACTGGCAAGCCTTTAGGAACAGTCCTTTTTATAATGCCTCTGACCCTCACTTATAATAAAAAGCAATCCTTCTGTGAAGTGATAGCCATAATTTTTTTTTTAAAACAGCCAGGATCTTTAACAAGCAAAGCAGGTTCCTCAACAAAACATGTTTCTTAAATCCCACACATTCTGCACTTGCAAAGAAACATAAAACTTCAGGAAGTGATGAAGCTAAAAATCAAAAATGACCTTATTGCCAGAATACCATGAATGACACAAGTAACCCCTATGGCTACCTGGAAGACTGCCTCTCTAGAACTGGCAATGGCTGTATGATCAATAAGCATGGGAACAAAACGTTTACAAAAAAAAATATTTTTTTACTGTGATGTGGTGCCCATGCTGATACAACTAAAAACGAAGTGTCATTGCAAGGGTCCCATGTGGAAACAGATATGCTGTGTTGTGACTCCATGGTGATGTAGCAAATGGTTTAAGTCAGACTAAAGGATATTGACACTCTTCTGGCAAGAATGTTTGGCATACCTTGGTTTTCAAGACACATCCTAAAAAGATGATACCATGGGCGGGGTGAGGGGTGAGTTGCAACTTGGGGATGTTGACTGCAATGCCCAATAGATAAAACTTCCTGATCACAGACTGGGTCTGATGGACCAAACTGATATGCTGACAATGTAGCAAGGATCCAATCATTTAGGTATGGGGGGATCTTAATTCTGAGCAGCCCCTGCTGTTCTGCTACTACTGCCATGTATTCAGTGAACACCCCAGGTGCTGAGGTGAGACTGAATGACAGGTAGGCTCCTGAACTGATAACTGACTTGCTCTTACCCTGATGTTCTGATGCCTCATTGATTCCTTGGTGATTTTGAAGCTTTGTAATGATTTTCTCTGCTGTTTTATTTTCTGAAGATCTGTCTGAAGATCGAAAGTGCACATCCAGTCTCCTTGTTATAAGAAAGGGACAAAAGTCTGCATCAAGATGATCCAAAATTTTTCTTCTACTATGAATTCATTAAGGTCAATATCTAGAATGGGCCTGAGGTACTTTTGACTATTTTGGCATAAAGATGACTCCTGAGTATTAATCTTGCCCTCTCTGGTCTGATGTAACTTCTTAGATTTTTTTTAATCAGGAGGCTGTCTACCTTTTGCTGGGGCATCCTGGCAGCACAAACTTTGGCGATGGAGGCAACTTTATGAAGCATATTTTTTAACTTCTGGACATTACATCTTTGACACATCTATGCAGAAAAATCCTGGAGCACTTGGGATGGTGAAAGGACAGACACTCTCACTGCTTCCAGAAGGGAGCAGTCAGCAAACACTTTAAAAACATTGCTGGCCTCCCGTGGGATGACCAAAGCCTCCTGTGGAGTGGCAGGCTTCTCCTCCTCCTCTTGGCTTGCAGTTGTGGAAGCCGCCCTGGTTCTGGGTCCTCCCTGCACCCTGTTTACGACCTTATTGTGAACCCTTGCAAAGCCACACACTATGTTTCACTGAAAGACCATTGTGCAGGCTGGAAAACTAATGACCACAGCTGTCTAGAGTTGTTCCCTCTTACTCTATAGCCTGTGAAACAGGTGTATATAGATGACACTGTATGAGCTGGAGCCATACATACAAGTGCATAGCAGAGCCTTTAGCCATGACCCTAACTAAACTTTTAGTCTTGATGTTCATAAAGCAGACTTTGTGGCTCATTAGATTAGAGGAGATAGAAGTCTGCACTCTGAGTTTCTCCTTCTGTTGTTTATCTGCCCCTTTATCACATGAAGCATTTCATCAGGGAGCTTGCATTGTAAATCCACCAAGTGAGTAAGGTAGTTTAGAGTCCAGAGGGATAAGATGGAAAATGCAAACATGCACTTTCCAAAGCTGCCCATTGTTCTAGACTACTTGACAGGTAGAGGGACGGCAGAGCTCTGGGGAGTGGCAGCCCTCTTTAGGACTGCTGCTGACATGACAAGATCTAGTCTGGTTGTATCTCACCAGACTAATCAGTTTCTAGGTAGCCAAGAAATGCAATCCAGTTTCCTGGATGCTGTGGCTACTATTTCAGGGCTGTCCCACACAGCCTTGACAGAATCTTTAAGGATGTATACCATGTGTGAGAATTGCCGATAGGTCTAGGAAGCAAACCAGCATGTCTTTTGTAGTCTTCTCTTAGGAGAGTGCATACGGTCTGTGGACCACCCCCTTTTATTTAGCATACAATGGATAAACTCTGAGAATATGGTTAATGGCAGGTGACCTTAAGAGAATCCATATTTCCTTAGTCATCCAGGTCAGTGACTGGTAACTCCACTTGAGAAGCCAATATGTTTTGACATATACTGGACTTTACAAGGTCTTTTTGGGAGGGTTCAAACTCTTAGTGCTGTGAAAGTTTTTTTAGGAGTGGAGAGATATGCTTGAAGCTTGAGAGTTTATTGGCAGGGAGGAGCATCACTAGCACCATGTAACGAGCCCTCATATTTATGTTTAGTATATGTGTTATTTATTTTTACCTAATTAACTCTTTTAATTAAAAAAAATTATTAGCTATTTCGCAAAGAATACTTGTTAGAATTTGATGGGGAGGGGGGGTGCCTTGGGAAAACCTGGATTCAATAAAGGAGCCGAGAATCGAAAAAGTTTGGGAACCACTGGACTAACAGATTCACAGCCTGCATTAAAAACTGCCAATAACATTGTCTCTGCCATCTATACTGTTACTAATGAAATCTCAGCAATGCAAAAGGGACATGTAGTCAGAGCCACCTTTATAGATCTTATCAGTGTTTTTAGAGCGTAAACCACCAATTCTACCTACAAATGCTGGATTTGCTCAGTTTTAACCCTGATATAATTTCCTGGTTCTGGAACTGTTTATTTCAGGAGCAGTCCTTCAGCCCATTACATTACTGTGATCATAAACTCCTCCCCAATGTTATTGTCAAATATATTGCTACTTAATACTGTCACTCTCTAATTACATTCGCATTAGGTTTTTCTGATATATATTGCCTCCCTTCTTCTTTCATTTTTTCCAGCTTCCTTCTTTACCACCTGTCTCTCTCTACCACATCCTCAGTCACAATTCCTTCCTTCTTTCTTTCGCACTCATCAGTTTTCCCTGACAGTGACCTTGATCCCATCCCATCTATACTCATCCAGTATGTCCCTGTCCCACATAGTCCTGTGTTAACTTCCGTATTAATCCCTGTAGTGTTTCCTTGTCCTCTGTCTCCTTCCATTTACAGTTAACCCACCTCCACCTCCACCTCATTCCCACTGGTTTCTGTCCCTGGACACTTATACTTTAAGTCTCACTGCTGCATGATCTGATATGTGTCTCTCATGTATTTCTATCTCTTCCATTATTTCCATTAAGTTTTCCTTCCCTAACAGCCTGTCTAATCTATATGCCTGTACTAAAATATTTCTTTTGAAGATGAATTTCCTCTCATTTGGATACATTTTTCTTCACATGTCCAACCACCCTCCCTCTTTCATTCCCTGGGCTAGTTCTTACATCATTTTTATGTTCCCTCCTTTCTTCTCTATAAACTGTCTTTTTCCAGTTCTATGGTGGCATCGTAGGACCCCTAATATCTTTATTCTCTCTTTTCTTGTCTTTGCTAAGTTAATGAAAAAAGGTCCTCTAAATCCATCTTCATCCCTGTTTTGTATGTATATGTTTCCTATTATCCATCTTGTATATTCCATCTATCCATGCTAGATGATCCATCTATCTCTCCCACTTTTTATCACTTTCTCTGTGGTTATCTGAGAGCTCCATAAACTAGTATAATAATATAGGAAATTCTTGTTATTTTCAAGTTTAAAATGTCAAAAATCTATAGATAAACTACTAAACTACATAAATATCAATTTTGGTGCATATATACAAATATTTTCTTGTCAAGTAACTTGGAGATATATTGAGGCACTGAATATGAACAACTCAAGGAATTCTCACCCAGATGCTGCTCTGAAAAAACAAACTGCAATTGATGACATCTACCTTACAGGAACTATCTTTGAAGATGGATGGCTTTAAAAATGACTTAGAAAACCTCAAATTAAATTCTCAAAAACAGACCGATACTCTTAATGAACTATTACAGCAACACCATACAAAAATAACAAATAACAGATAACTTCTCTAAATGACATTGAAGGCAGACTCAAAGAGGAAGAATTAAAAAAAAATTCTGCTTAAACAGAATACATCGCTGCTTAACAAAATAGATGACTTAGAAAACAGGGAAACGAGAAACAACATAAGGATCTTTGGTCTGCCTGAAAACACTGAAGGTGAAGACATTATTTCATTCTTAATAACCTGAATTCCTGAATTTTTAGACTTGAAAGAGGGACTTTCATTTGGAATTGAAAGGGCACATAGAGCACTGAGGAAACCTGCTTCTAACTCAACAAATACTCCACCTAGAGCCACAGTTACAACATTTCTTTCATTTCTGGACAAGGAACTAATATTAAAATCTGCTTGGAGAAAATCACCCTTAAAATACAATCAAAGCCTGATAAGGTTTGACAATGATTATTCTTCCGGAATACTAGAACAAAGGAAAAAAGTCTGGCCGATAATAAAAGTGTTGAAACAAAACAACATTAAAGCACAGATGGCCTTTCCAGCCAAGATAAAAATACTTTTTGCCAATGAGATGAGAACCTTTAATGACTTAGAAGAAGCTACTATATTCATCAAAAACAACAACATAGTGGGGGGGATTCAGTAATCCTCCGTGTAAGACTAACCAAGTCTTACTCGGAGACTGCCGTCTAAGACTATGACATCAGCGCGCCATGCATATTCATGAGGGCATGCTGACTCAACTGGAAGGCTAACACGGAGCATGTAAGACTGCAGGGGGCGTGTCGGACTGCCGAGCAGTCCAAATATCCATGCCCCTGCAACCATATAAATGTGAAAATGACAAGTGCAATGAGCGAGTCCGCTGAAATGTACACATAGCAAACACTACACATCCCCACATACTAAACCCCTTTGTAATTGTAAAATGTAAACTATTTTTTTTTTATAATTCCCGATATAGCTGCCTGTATTCGCGCATGTTTGTGCGGGTGTGCTCATTGCTTAGCTACATTTAGCAATTTCGACATCGAAGAGCATAATAAGAAATGTTTATGCAAATTAAGCCAAATAGCAATAGCATAGTGGTAGAGCCTGCACAAAGAGGAGGCACTCCCGGTTCTAGTCCCACCACTTCCCTTTCTATTTTATGTTTTAAATTAGTATATACAATAATTCCTGACATATATGAATGAAATTTTAGTAAAAAGCATTGAAATGGCCCATGTATTAGTGAACAAAATGTATATATATAAATATTTGAAGGTGAGCAACATTAAGGATATTGACATATAATTGCCCATAGCTAAGCAGAGTTGTACTCAGCGCAATATAGTTGCCCATAGCTAAGCAGCGTTGTACCCAGTGCAATATAGTTGCCCATAGCTAAGCAGTGCTTTACCTAGCGCAATATAGTTGCCCATAGCTAAGCAGCGCTTTACCTAGTGCAATAGGTTTGCTCGGAGCTGCGCACCGCACTAACCAGCGCACTGTCAGGCAACGTCGGGCAACGTGGGCAACGTAGAGCAACGTTGAGCAAAGTTGCCTAAACACAGCCACACCCCCTAAGCTGTCTGGACAGTAGTAAAATAAAAAGCAATGACAAGACTCGAACCAGGGACACTGTGCACCATAATCAAAGTACTGAACCACTAAGCCATGACAGCTTAGCATAAACATGTACTGTTAACACAGATATACTTATAAATGGAAGTTTAACCATTGCTAAGCAGGTTTGCTGTTAGCTGAGAATTTTCAAAAATGGCCAATCACAAATAAGTGCGGGAAATGAGGCATATTTAAGCTCCACAGGCGGGAATACTCACCATAACTGATTGTAGCTCCTATCTGCTGGAGAGGGTACTCACTTTCGAGCACAACGGTGGGGCATCGAGGAGTCAAAATACATGGTTTGGCTCCTTGTCCACCATCATGAGTCAAGACTCCTGCAGGGCCATTTTCAAGGGACGGAGTACAAAGCAGAGGCTTGGAACCGGTTAGCTCATGATCTCACCAGTGCCACAGGCATCCCTCGGACTGGTGAGCAGGTCCGACACCACCATGCAGACCTGAAGAAATGGAAGCAGGACCTACTGAACTGATGGATACAGGAGGCCCATGATATGCAAGATGCCCCACTACTGAGTAGGTAGCCATGGAATGAAGTATGTAAGAAATGCTATTGTAGTCTAAATAATGGATAGGTATGTCTCAATATCCCTTCATTTACTTCACAGCTGCAGGTGTCCGTGCTGCGAATCAGCAAGCCTATGCAGATAGGCTGCTAAGGCTGCACCACCAGGCAGGTTAGTAAGTATTCTGCATGTACTGTTATATAAAATAAGTGAGAGAGCCGGAAAAAGAGTGTTGTAACCCATTAATAAAGGTAAAATAAGTCCTGAATAATATCTCTGCATGTACTATTATATAAAATAAGTGAGCAAGCCTGAAAAAGAGTGTTGTAACCTATTAATAAAGGTATAATACGTCTTGAATAAGTCTTCTGCATGCACTGTAATATCAAATAAACGAGAGAGCCTCTAGAAAGGTGTGTAATGTAATTAATAAAGGTATAATACCTGAAGTGTGACTGTGTCACTTACTTTGAAATGTTGTTGTACTCTTGCATTATATAAATAGTGCTGTTGTATTAAGCGCTATCAACCCACAGTTGGGCAGTCCCATATAAAGTGGATGAAGGGAGTGCCAGTAGCTGTGAAACATATATACAGTCCTTAACAGTTGGTTAATGGCTGGCATGCATAGGTCAATCTGGCACACGAGTAGCTTGTTAATGTGTTCCCTAGAAATGTGAGTGTGCTGCTAGAAATGTAGGGGTCTGTAGAAATGTAACTGAAAATGTCACATCAACACATCCAGATATGTAGATATATAAATATAAATAAAATAAATAAATACGTAGCAGTAACATCTGCATCCTGGACAGTTAGTATGTCAGATACAGGTCAGGTATATAATGAACTAGCCAAACCCATTACACAACCTAATGCACGTTGCCTAGTGTAATAATACATGAAGGGGATATACACCTGCAGTCAATAGGAATGTAGTGTAAACTATAAGCATATAAGATGTTAATGGAGGTATCTTTTTACACCCTACTGTATGTGCATAAACAATGCAATTCTACACCTCAATGGGTATGTGTCCACTGTCATTCAATATATGCATGTGTTATGCTTGCTGTTCAACTGTTAGAACCCTGGTGTGTTGGGTTAATGGGAATATTACTGCATGCTGTTACAACTAATTTGGAATGCTGCTGTCTATGTTGTCATTAAACACACCTAAATACAGAACGTATGGGAAGGCCGGTCCCAGCGGACCCACTTGTCCATCCTCAGATGGGGATTGCACCTGGCACCAGCAGGTCCGGTGCCCAGCCCGGGCCCCCTCCTCCATTGTTCCTGTGCCACCTTTGGGTGGAAGCGCTGCAGGGGATGGGGCTCGTCCCCCCCGTGCAAGCGTGGGTGGAGGAGGGCCACCTGTCACCCTCCGAAGGGTCCGGGCTGTGGTGCATAGGGAGATCCAGTATTCAGTCGCTGATCCCCTATGCCAGCTCGAGGCAAGAGTGGCGCAACTCATGGGTGAGCCTGCCTCTCCTATGCAGCCCCCAGCACAGCCACCCTCCGGGCTGTGAAGGTGCAGTGGTGACTGCCCATGAGTGGGGATCTCAGTTCCACTGTTACCATCTGTGGGCTCATGGGCTTGCGATTTCCAAACATCCTTCCCCGTCAATTGTGTTCACCCACCCCATGTGTCATATTCCGCCGCTGTATGCGTCTTGTTTGTCTTGTCTGTTTTCCTCCCCAACCTACCTCCCACAACATACCTACTTCACCTACCTCACATTCCACTCTCACCTGAAAAAAAAATGGGCAATCTGCTCCCACAAAAAAATCACGCCCCATACATAGCTGCCCATTTCACCCACATGTCCGCTGGACATGTAAACTGATAATTATAATTGGCAGTACAACATACTTTCTTGTCCTCACCCCTCTCTCAGGGGTGGAAGGTTTCAATTTTCACTCCAAATTTCTAACATATGCACAGTTGTTGCTGGTAAAGAAATGGGCAACTATGGACCTTTCCTACACCCATCCTGCACATCCCGAGCTGGTTTCCCTACTGTCTTTCCCTCTTTGTGCCACCTTTTTCACCACTTTCCTATCTCCCCATTTTCCTTTCTTTCAAAGAAATTAGCACGGGGTTAGCAGGAGTAAGCACTTTTAAGCAGTAGTAAGCGGGTTTGAGCGAGTGTGCGCATGTGTGTGCTTAGCTTAGTATTACTAAGCATCGCGCAAACCCATGCAAACCCGCTTACAACTGCTTAATAGTGCCTTAGTCACTCTGCATGGCAGGGCCCTTTTTCTACTGAGCAGCAAAATAAAACACCTCTGTCAGTCTCGAACCCCAGACCTTGGACACACTACACTGCATGAAGTACCACTAAGCCACAGTAGACATACAAGTTGGTGCTGTAATAAATATATCATGCATTACAATGAGTGAATGTAAAGGGAAATAGGAATGCCATAACACAAATCTTGTTCTGTGGATCTTTACCAGCAGTTGTTGTGGAATTGCATGACATGACTGTGAAAAGAGAACCAGCCATTCTAGCAGGAAATAATGTTACAGTAGCACTTTACAAACCCCACACAGTATCAGAGCAGGATAAACACTGGCACATTTGAATAGGGCAGAGGCCATACTTCCCAATTGTGACTGCTTGTCAGGGATGTCCCTGATTCGTAAACAAATGTTAGCTGTGTCTCTCTGAATCCCTCTGAAAAGTACTGATGTTAGGCAGAAAAGTGGGGAATTACACAATGAATAATGTCAATAAGTAAGAGTAGACACTGCTTGCATGTCAGAAAAGGTGTATTAATACATATGCTCTGATTCTCTCACAGTCTCAACTTAATGTCTGTAATATACTACAGGTGTACCTCACTTATATGTGCCTTTCCCTGAGGCTGTTCAAATATATACCTGAGTGTATCAGAGGCCTGGCAGAGGCAGAAACACACAGGCATATCAGCTTTTCTGCTGTTACACACTCTGCAAATAGCTTTGGAAGGAGTCCCACAAGCATACCCTTATGTAGGAGTACAACACAGAAATATCAAAGGATGTAGCCATGTACTGGTAGCAACTAACTGTGACAATGCCAATGTTCCAGTGCTGAAAAGACCGGTATGGTGCACAGACAAAGAATAATAGGCTAACCTCTGTCTACCTTCTGGATATGTCCACAGGTGGGAGCTACGCAGACAGACTACTTGCCTTGATAAACTAACAGGTACACAGCAACCCTGTATGCTCAGCAAGACAAACATCACACAATAATAAATAATGCTCTCTGTACTTCTGCACCCCTACCCAAAAGAACAATATACCTGGATGTAGGTAGGCATTCTCAGTACTGAAATTTGTCCAGTTGTCTTGAGCAGCCTGTGCTAATGTCAACACAAAAAAACACAAACTGTTCAGAAGTGAGTAAATTAATATTTACAGTATAGTAGTTCACAAACAGTTCATGTGCCAGAAGAATACATTGCGATAACTACTTTTGTATGGCAGCTAATTGTTTAATTAGAAAAGAAAGTACATACTCCCATGTATCTTGTGTTAGCATTTGGAGGGGTGAGTAATATTCTACACTGACAAATGTGTACTAGAAGCAGCAACAGTCAGGTCTGAGTACAACATGCAAATCACTGGATACAACCCTAGATTCAAATATAAGAAGTATACCAACATTCTAAATGACACAACGGTGTCCACAGCAAACAAGCATAGGCCCCACCTTGGAAAGCTGAAAGGGTTACACCTACCTAACTTAGCATTTTATAGCAGTGGGCTGCTATGACAGTGAGTACTGCAATTACCACACAGCAGGCTGCATGCAATTACTAAATGGTGGGCACCAATTGGTGCAGAGGCCATCACATGCACATGTGCAGATACCTATAAAAGCAGGCTGTACTTGCTGTCCACACATACAATAATATCATTGCAGCAACAGAGAGAGAGAGAGTAAGAGCGAGAGAGAGACAGAGACACAAACAAAGACAAAGAGACAGAAACAGACAGACACAGAAAAAGAAAGAGCAATATCAACAGACAGAGAAACCCAAAAAAAAATAGTTTTTCCTTTAAAAACAGACGGAACAGAGAAATACAAAGGAAAGGTATGTAACACATATGTATTTGCTGGCATGTAGTAGATGTTTCTGAAGAGTACTCTACATACTGTGAATCATCCATATGTGGCAGCAGTACGTATCTATATGTATCTTTACATGTGCATAGGGCAAGGGACATACTGCAACTGTTTGTGAAGGGTGCGTGTGTGTGTGTGTGTGTGTGTGTGTGTGTGTGTGTGTGTGTGTGTGTGTGTATATATATATATATATATATATATATATATGTTGAAGGTTGTTATGTGCATATTTCTATGTAGGTTGTAGTGTGTGGCAAAGAAAACAGCATGCAGTGCTGGTGTCTGACATGTGGTGGTTAAACGCTGTGGGTATGATTTGTCAGTGTTGCAGTGTTGCAGCCAGTGAGGCCTGCTAAAGCTACATGGGCTGAGGACACCTTCAATGCATTTTGCACAACACTGTGCAATATTATTACATAATTGTATATCTCACAACTGTCGCATAATTGATATTCCCACCAAGAAAAGTGGACTGTATATGTGCCTATATGTACATCTATATGTACAGCAATGGATGTGTGTATCTATGTGTGTATATATATATATATATATACAGAGAGAGAGAGAGGGAGAGAGAGACACAGGGTCATACTTATGAGACAGGTGCCTGGTGACCAAAGCATGGACTGAAGCTCAGTGTTGACACCGCAGTGCCATCCCTTCTTGCCAAAACACTGTACCCATTAACTTCCACATAGGTGGTAGTCTACCTAACACCGAAGGTGTGATAAGGGAACATGGGACACAGGTGGACAGTATCCTCCCCTTTGATAATCACAGTGCCACACTAGTCATGTACTCTGTCTACGTGGTACACGTCATCACAAATGGTGTGTCATCTAGGGAACTATAGGTCAGTGTTCCCATCTACTCATCACACTTAAAACCCATTATAGAGTACAATGCCCCATGTGGTATTGTACCTCACATGACAACTACAGCAACTGGAAAGGCCACAGACATACCTCACAAAGAGTAATACCGGCCTCAAACAGATGCCCTATGCAGACCAACTCACAAAACCACAGCTAGACTGTGTTGCATACCGCCTACCCAGAGGTGACCTCTGCCTAACATACAGAGCTATGTCATACCCATAGCTGTTGGAAATCCAAGTAAATATATTACAATCCCTCCGAGATACACACTCTAGGGCCCTAAACCTTGTCAGCTCACTAAACAGCACATGCTGGAGGGATAGATTCCTATCTCAGAGACATGCCATATTCTGGAACAACCCACCTATCAATAACAAACAAAGCACCTCATTAGCAGTTGTCATAAATACTCCTGATGATTGGATGGGAGAATGGAAATACACCTCAGGAATCACCTCTGTGGCTCTGGTTGACAGGGGCAAGTGAAATTAAATTACATATGTGTCAAAGGCCAGGGTAGCATATGGCTAGGCTGCTGTAGGCCCTAGGGCCAATAGCGTATTACCTACCTATGACACGATGCACACACACATGTACTTAGTGCAATAATTGCTATGTGAGGTTGATTGAGTGTGATGGTGAATGTGTTGGTGAATGTGTGCAAGGTCTGTAAAGGTGTGATAGCTTAGTGTGAAATTGTTTCTGTCATGGTAGTTTGTGTCCTAGCTATGATCCCAGCCAAATATGTGTATGTTATTGCTAGGCAGAAAAAGTAGTATGGCATACAGTGTGACGTAGTCCCTTGTTGTCGACTGTGGTGTCCCATTGTAGGCTAAAACAATACATGTATGCTTAGTGAGTGGTACTGCTGGTGAATCCAACTCCCGTATGAACTGTAGTACAACCTGAAGCTGTAGGCCTAAACAGTACAGTATGGTGTATGTTCACATTGCTTGGAAACACTGTTTTGTGTGTTCCCTGTAGTCCTCACAGATTACATACCTCAGGCATAAGGTTTTGTAAGTAGTGACACATAGTACTGTATGGTACACAGGTAAAGCTCATCTGGGTTGGCATACATTTGTGTGTTGTATGTATGTCTGATGTGTGTGTAATTATGCCTGTACCATGCCCTCAATCATATGTGTGTTACAGGTTATACGTGTGTATCTAGCAACATGTATAGTCTAGTACAGCAGTATGCCACCTATATTAACAACTGTGCACATATGTGAGGCAGGGGTTTGGCATCAACGACTAGGGTGGTATACTGGTAATGCTGTAACTGTACTTTACATTCATTGCAATGGATGACATCTTTCTTTATGCATTAGTTTGATATATGCCTCCTGTGGCTAGGTGGTGCATTGTGTCACATACAGTGTGCCATGTACTGGTGTATAGTCTTACATACTGGCTTCTCTTTGCTGCTGTGCAGAACATGGTTTGATATATAGAGAGCGTGCCAGGCACTGTCATCCAGTTGTGGCCTGAGCACTAATATGTGGTATTGAACGTGTGTATCCTCTGACAGCCAATCGGATGCTATATATGGCAGTTAATTGATACCTGTACTTTAGAATGTTGTGTGCCACATTACTTGCTCACACATATTGTTTAATTGTCTTCCAGGGGCATGGCCCACCAACGCAACCCGTGTTATACAGCTGCAGAGGAACAGGAAATACACAGCAGTCTGGTACAGCACTACACCCTGCTGTTCTCTAAAACCAGCCAGGACCAGCATGAGTGGACTGCACTGTGGCAAGATCTTGTTCATCGGGTAAATGACATAGGCATGCATAACCGGACATATCAGCAGGTACGCCATCACTGCAGTGATTTAATTAGACATGTCCGGCGGCGTGCGTCTGATATCCGTAGACAACAGCTTGCCACAGGTGGTGGGGTAGCCATTCACCCCCCCCCTCACCAGAGTGGAGGAGCTGCTCATAAGCATGGTGGCTCCTGGCCAACAACAGGAACAGCAACATACATGTGTCATCATGGAGGCCGGTGCCACCCAGCATGTTGACATGAAGCATGCAGGTAACATGCCCTATCTGTAGACTACTGTTACCTTTATTGGTAGATTATGCATATGTGAGATGTGTACTGTGTGTTTAGCAGTTGTGCTGCCTAGTGTTGTGCAATACTGATATTTGGAAAATAATCTGTACGCCTGTGACTGAAGACTGTTGTACTACTGTAGTTCAGCAAACTCACAGTAGCAATACCATAGTTGTGGCCACTGACAAACTGTCTCATATTCTTGTAGGTCCCTCTGGTGTGACAGCAAGGCAGCCGATCAATGCTGGTGAGTGTGTTATAAATTTAATATTGCTAATGAAATGTGCATGTCATAGGTGTGGTGTAGGCCATGTACACATAACACACCTACGCATAATGTATGCTGTGCATGTTTGCTGTGAGACTATGCACATCTCAGTAATGTCAATAGCTGCCTCAATCACATGCAATACACAGAGCATCACACACAATTGTGGCAACACCGTACTGGACATTGGATAGGCATAGCTGATACACATGTACACAACATACACAACTTTGTCATACACAGTACACCTTAACATGCTACACATGGCATATCCAGACACCCACTGTAAGGTCACACTTCAGTATCCCACATGTCATCCACATAGCACACATAATATACCTGAGGGGTAGAGATCTATCATGGGGCTGTGCGACACACTTCAACGCATAACACATTCATGTTAGGCAATTCTCCCTAATGGGCAGCTTAACCCATGTAACAAGTGGCTGTGTAATTGTGAATGTAGCCACGGTACTGCAGTTCAGGTACAGCATGCTAGGTGGTGGTCTGGCATACATTAGTAGCCTTGAGTGACCACATGATGCATGATGATGATGGCTCATGGTACTACACCCCATCCAGTTACAGTGACCACAGTACTACACATAGCAGTCATTGCTATGCACCTCAATGTTTTTGTGTGCAAACATATGCACCTATACACAATATGCATAGCAATCACCATTTGTACAAAGTGACACATATATGTCTTGTAATGCTATTGAGTGTATAGGTCACATGACACACATTGGGTATGTGTGATGTTTAATGTTGCAGTCATGTTGTAGCATGCCATGTCATGGTTGGCACTGGCATGTCCACAATATGTCCTACATTCACCATAACCACTGTACAATGGCTATGTTGAGCAATGGTATTCCATCACATATACATGCACCACTCATTCTGTGTGTATACATAGCATGCATGTGTTAAACCTATGTCCACAATTATCTGCTACAGACACAGACACTGTAATCAGAAATGGATATCTATGTGACACACAGATACACATCCAGCCATGGTATGTATACCTGTGAGTGATGGTACACAGGACATTGCAGACCTTTTAATACTTGCACAGCAATGTTGTGTCCATGTACACATTGCGTTCCAGGGTGAGGCCAGTCACTGAACAACAACACACATGCATCAAAACCATGTATACTGTTATTAACAAGGGCTGTCTACACTCGTACTGCATGGTCTTGAGCAACATATTTTCTGCATGCTGACATGTGTGATATGACTGTTTGCCTTGTGATACTGTAACCCACCTTCAACCACTATTGAGTATGTTTTGGATTGCTGGTGGTGTATGTGGGTATCTGCTGTAGTAAGGAGTGTATTTGTGTGCATGTCTTCATGTGTGCATGTGTGTGTGTGTGCATGTGTTCATGTGTGCATGTGTTCATGTGTGCATGTGTTCATGTGTGCATGTGTGCATGTGTTCATGTGTTCATGTGTGCATGTGTGCATGTATGCCGACATCATGTACAGGTCGTAAAGTATGTTTCCTGCCTTCTTCCCACAGGTGCTGTGTTAGGACTGGTTCACTGCAACAGGGAAACTGATGTCACTGAGCCACATAGTGATAATGAAGATAGATGTGTTGAGGCACAGGCGTGTTTGCCAGGGTCTGTCATTGGGCCACCAATCGACAGTACACAGCTGTCCACCCCATCCATGCATACAGTCATATTGCCAATACATCCATCACCAATGCCCATAGCTGAGGGACAGCATACAGTTGGCATTGGCCAGGATAGTGTGGTATCCATGAAACATGCATCCCAACACAGCAGCCATACCCAGATGTCTGGAAGGGTACCACATAGGCAGATGTCCAGGGGTTCTCGTAGGAGCACTGCTGCTCATCATGCCACTGGCAGATGTGCCACAGGTCTGACAATGTCGTGCATGTTCCAAGCTGTCATGGAGGCACAGGCATGTATGGAACGGTACACCAGACAGGGACTAAGGGCACAGAGGGCCCATAACACCACCGTCATTGACAGTATCCATGACATAGCAGGTGCCATCTGTCATTACACCGAGGTCACTGATACACGTTGGGGAGAGACATTAGATATCCTCCGCAATGTCATGTCCATGTGTCAGGACAGTGCGAGATGGTTGAGACGTCGATGTGGACGTATGCCAGCAACATCAGCAGCTGGCAGTTGCCGCAGACGTCCCTCAAGCCACAGCCACTCCCATAGTGCCAGTACCAGCCCCAGCAATGTTGGGGGTGGGCTGTCCATAGAACGTCCTAGAAGACCACATGCACGTGGCTCTGGACAGTCCCAGCAGGGACCTGTGTCCAGTGTACATCCATCCACCTCTGGGGATAGTACCCAGTCTGGCTTAGTACCTGATAGTGTCAGTAGCACCCCTGCCAGGCACAGGTACTGTATCTGTGTCCAGAGACGGTGATCTGTAAAGCCTCGCAGGTACAGTCTGTGGCTGTCCCACATATACCCATATATGGCAGCCACATGGTGGAACTGTGTGCATGCTGACACACACACACACATACTCCAGACACCTAGGGCTAACACATACCCACACACATTACAACAACATTGGCCCATTCCAGTATTCTTGCCCCTCACACACACACACACACACACACACACACACACACACACACACACACACACACACACATACATGTCAATTGGATGGCTCACTATAGGCCACTGGTAAACCAACAACACACCCTGTGCATATGATGAAACCTGTGCCGCCTCCTGTCATCTGTAACATCGATGCAGGAACAGGCTACCATGGTGCTGAAGCACAGGGTGTCTATATAGCAGTATAGCAATGTTAGCATGTTGTCAGCAGTAGGGTGTAATGATATGCTTGAAGGTGTAGCTGAGCAGGCATGATGCATTAAAGCTATGATTGTCATTGTAGTGTTGTTTACACCAGTGTTGGTTCCAATTGTGTATTGTCTGGCCAAATGCCACTTGAATGATGTGTGCAGTATTGGCAGCATGTGTTAGAGAGTGGACAGTATGTGTGGGATGTGTGTAGCACAGATTTGCAGGTGTACAGTTGTGAACATGGTGGAGGTGCACTGTCTGCATGTACGTGCATAGTGGACACAATGCCAGGGTGACATACTCTGTATTACACAGTTACACTCCATAGTTTCTATTGGTGGCCAGTATGCATTGTACTACACACATTCCGGAACCTGACTACACATGTGTGTATGACATGGTTTGACACTGTGCTGTGGGTGATACTGTTACTATCTGTCATTGTTTTGCATTCTGGTAGTATACATCACTTCAACAGCCTGACCATAAATAATCGTTAGATGATGTCTTGACAACCGACACACAGATGTAGGACACACAGCAACATTTGGATCCTTCAGGTATTATACAATGCCAGTAACCACTGGTATTCACCTGCACCCATTACTGAGACCACTCCTGTTTGGTATATAGCTCTCTTAGGTACAAGCAATCACAGTAGGGATATGTCCGTCCATGTCTGGTAATGCATACTGTGGCCTATAATGCATTCTCCAGATGACACACACATCCTCCACAAGGGTATCATACATACAGACAGATACCTGTTGTGAAACCCGTGCTGTAAAGCTATAAGCCAAACTAAGCATAGTCATCCACCTTTACAGAACATATTATCCCCACAGTACCACATAGGTAGTAGCCACCAACGTGATGAACAGGTACTGATGTGTACATGCAAACAAGTGTTATGTCATCTCTCCTTTGTTAATCACATTTCCAAAGGTATTTTGGAATCCCTTAGTGGATCACATAAGCAATGAGGGGTCTGCATGCATATCCACATAGGTTGTTCTACACCTGTTATGAATAGTCATCATTGACAGACTTTGCTGTGCTTGAACAGGTCTGACATATACCTCGGACATAGCCCCTCACTCACACATTCCAATAGGAACCGTAATGACTTTGTGTGACACAGATGACCTAGGCCAGGGATCACTGCAGTGGCTGGGCCTGTCACAAGCATACAGATGTGACTTAAGGTCTGGGAAGCAGCAGCACAGTCTGGCAAGGATGACAGCTGTGTTCTTGGAGAAAGCAGGGTTCCCACACATGCATTCATTGAGGTAACATGTACGGATATGTATTTGCCACACAGCTAGCTCACATGTGCAATGCATACTGATATGTCATACAGTGGTAAAAGCAAAGCCTACAACACATTGACCAACAGTGTCACACACATACAGCACACACACTCATCAAGTGCAAGATTCAAACCCCTACCTAAATACTTCCTGATACTAGAGGAGTATGCATCAACATGACGCAATATGCACATTACTGGGAGCTCTCTTTTCCACAGGTATATTTGTAGGATGGTGACATCATCAGACTTGACAAAGGTTAGTTTACTGCTTTTGAGGTCTCTTACTACTCTCCTAAAATGTTGCTTTATCCCAAGGAGACAACACACACACACACACACACACACACACACACACACACACACACACACACACACACACACACACACTTGTTCAGAGCAGGATTCAAACCCCTACCTACTTCATGATACTACAGGAGTACGCATTAACACGATGCGCTATGCACATTACTGGGAGTTTTCTTTTCCACAGGTATATTTGTAGGATGGTGACATCATCAGACTTGACAAAGGTTTACCGCTTTTGAGGTCTCTTACTGCTCTCCTAAAAGGTTGCTCCTTCCCAAGAAGACCACACACAAACAGTTGTCCAGTGCAGGATTCAACCCCCTACCTAACTACTTCATGATACTAGAGGAGTACACATTAACATGACACGCTATACACATTACTGGGAATTATCCTTTCCACGGGTATATTTGTAGGATGGTGACATCATCAGACTATACGAAGTGGGTTACATTAGGTGACATTAGATGGGCTACATTGAAGGAATGTCTAAACACTTTGGGCATGTGATCATCAAAGGTGAGTTTACTATCTACCTGTGTCCCCAGGGCCATAATGACTTTCTCCGTACATGCTGGATTACCACCTATGTGGTAATTTGTGTGCACTTTGTTTTACCCAAAGGGGATGACCATGCATTCTTTGCCATTCAGCTTGAGGGCATTGTTTTGACACCAGGTATCTGTCTCTGTAAGACACTTCTGGAGGATGTCTGTGTCAGCTGTACAGTCGATTATGGACCACAGTTACTATTCATCTGCAAACCTGTTTAGTCATACACCTGCCATGCTTCCCTGTATGTCTGAGCAGTATCTACTGAACAGGTGGGGTCCCAGGACCAAGACCTGTGTGATGCCATTTGTGACTGGCTTAGTGTTGGACATGGCACCCGCAACTATGAACATGTGCGTTTGATCTGTGAGCCACTTGGCCACCAATCCTGTGACATAACTGTTAATGTTCAAGCTGGTACACTTGTCCATGATGACAGAGTGGGGAATGGTGTAGTAAGCCCTTAGTGAGGTCCAGGTGGGCTGTGTGGACTACTTTCACCTCCATCTATGTTCATGGTAACTGTTTTAAATAACTCAACTAGGTTTGGGAGCCAGGCTCTGCCTTTAACAAGGCAAAGTTGTGTAGAGTCCAGTGTCTGGAGATCTCCAATGTCTCAGTGTATGGGTTCCATAACAACTGGCTCAATAGCTCTGTAGACCCAGCTGAGTAGACATATTGGGCAATGGTTTCCAGGTTCTGTTTTGGCACACCCTTTGTGGAGCTGGATGACTGTTAGTGTATGTCATTCTTTGGGTACATAGCCTGTGGTATGGTTGAGTCTGGACAGTGAATGTAGGTGAGTGTGTAGTTCCTTATGGGCCTAGTGTAAGACACAGCCTGGGGCAACATACAGTCATATTGATGCTATGTTCTTAGCTTTGCTGAGGGCTGTCTTTACCTGCATGTCCATGACATCTGGGTCTCTGCATCCTTCTGTGATGGACACAGGCCCTTTTGGGGGTGATGGGGGGAGTTTACACTGAACTTGTCCCCCTGGATGTGGGCATTGAAAGTTGGTTTGGTGTATTTCATTCCTTTTTTCAGTAGCTGACAGCATATTTGGAAGTTGACACCTACATGTCTGGTATAGCTAACGAAGGCTTAGTGGTTGTTATTCTTACATTCCTTGGCTATTTGTCTTTAGAAACCGTCCTTAGATTATTTTATGAGTGATCATTGTTTCTTCCTGATAATGATCAGTGATACCTTTCCTTTAGTGAAGTTGGATCTATCATGTGTTAGTTTCCTCCTTCTCTTGTATAGCTTATTTATGGACAACAAACACCTGCTTGTTGTCCTATTTTTGGAGGAGTGCATCTTGGTTTTATTTGTGCTGTCTTATTCTATGCATCCCTGTAGATGCTCATAGGATGCACTTGTAAATGTTTCTGCAGATTGCATACCATTATCCTATAGCAAGAGGTCTTCGGAACTTTCCACTTTGGTCTTGGGAAGTGTGCAGTTTGCTTGTGCAAATGTCTTCACAGTGGTTTCATTGACTGGGTGTGGGGGCGGGATGTGGATGTCCAGTGTGATTACTTCATGATCTGATATTCCCAGCGAGGGCTTTATCTCTGTTGTGGAACACTGGTACCCCATGTTGGTGATGATCATGTCCAGTATGTTGTCACCTGTAGTGGCCATACTGACCAGCTGTTCCAGGGTATTAGAGTTTCTTAACTGTAGGACACATTGGGCAAAGGACGTTGTATACGAGTAATTCACACACTCAGTGTTTGGGTAGTTGTAATCTCCTCGTATAATGGTGTTTGATAGGACCTTTATATTTGCCATTGTTCTCTGGAATACTGAGTGAGGTTCCTGATTCAAGGTACATGATCTGTAGCAGGCAACAATCTGATGGGCAGCTTTGCCCAATGTTAGTTGCACTTGCATGGTCTCCAAGGCCTCATGCTGTGCCAGTAACCTGAAGGTGTGGATATCCATAAGGTAAATGGCTACACCCCTTCCTTTTGTATTTCACTCGTGGTTTTGGATCCAAAGGTCAGAGTGATTGTGAGTGTTTTACGTGGATCATATCCAGCAGCTCTATGTTTGACATAGCTTTGTATGTTAGGCAGTGAACACCTCTGAGTAGGCGATATGCAAGGGAGTACGGATGGAGCATTTTGCGATGGTCTGTGTATGGCATGTATTTCAGGCCATTAATGTTCTTTGTGAGGTATTGCTGCTGGCTTTCCAGTTGTTGTAGTTGTCTTGTGAGGTACATAGCAACAGTGGTGTTGTACTCTTTTATAGTTCTAGTAAGTGGTGAGTAGAGGGGAACATTGTCCCCTTTTATTCTGCATGAGACACATTTTGTGATGAGGTGTGCCACATAAGAGGGTTTCTGACTACTGTGGGAATGTGCTTATCACAGTTGTATCCACTGTCCACTTGTGACCCAGGGTCTCTTGTCACATTTACAGTGTGAGGTATACTAGCACCTATGTTGTAGTTCTGGGCTACAGAGATTTTAACAAAGGTGATGATAATGCACCTTTTGGCATTGAGCTACAGCCCATGGCTTGGACAACAGCCATCTGTCTCAGTGAGGCCCTTTTGTAGGATGTCCACATCTTTAGTGTTTACAATGATGGCTCCTACTTTGCAGTCCTCTGGAAACTTCAGTAGCCACAGAACTTCCATGTTAATGTTTACTTCAGGGAAGTAGATACTACATAGACTGGGAAATTATCTAGTCCCATGGCTGCTGTAATACTGGCTTCGGAGAGTGTTTTTTACCTATGCAGCTGTGATGACAGCACCTTTGCAATCTTCCATTATAGATATGTGCTCTTTCATGGGTGAGAGGGGGGTAAAGTTAACACTGATCCTATCTGCCAGGATGTTGCCAATATCAGTTGGCTCTGTACATTTAGTGCAATTGAGCTGTAACTCAGAACAGATCTGAATGTAACCATGACATGGACCTGTCTGTTGGGCAGAGATCTCCTGCGTAGACAGTATGCAACAGAGCACAGCTTGGGTTACATTCATTCTTGTTGCATGGGGCAACTATTTGAGGCCAGTAATCCTCTTGCTAAGGTACTTCATTGGTCTTTCTAGCTGCTGAACGTGCCTAGTCAGATTCATCGCAAGTGTGTTGTGGTACTCTCTGACAAGTCTGATGACTGCTGAGTAGTGGCAACCTCCTTTGACCTACATGCACAGACCTTGGCAGTTTGTGTGAACACATAGCAGGATTTTCAGACCACTTTGTGAATATGTTTCTGGAAGTAGAGATGACTATACACATTTGTCCATAGATCCCTTATTATCACATCCGTATTTAGCCTAAGTGTGTGAGCATGCCCAGTATGACCTTTCAGTATCTTCCTGCCTGACATTTGCTTCGTTTCTTTAAGTGTGTGAGCATGCCCAGTATGACCTTTCAGTGTGCTGCTGAATGAAATCCACTACATTTGTTGGAGTGTGTGAGCACACACAGTATATACATTTAAACTATATGTGTATGGTAAATCAAGGTGTATTTTTACAGCAGGGCTCACCTTTGTGTCATAGATCAACAGGGATCATGCTGTGTCTGCAGGGCTTCCATGAGATACTTTGCATAGACCAATCAACATTTCTACATACAGGGGGGACAGCTATTTTTTGTACATTTCTACCCGTGGGCACACTGGATTGTTACTGTGGGTGTACATAGGATGTGGGTTTCACCTGACACTTATACACATTTGCTGTGCCTGCACTGCTATGTACAGGACACCATTACAGTCTGTACTGTTGCCTACCGTACTGGCTTGAGGCATACTACTGTACTACAGATCTTAGCGTCCATTGTCACATATATTAGCTTGCGACTTCATAGCCTACACAACCCACATCACAACGCCTGGCCTGATGTTCTCTGTCTGCATAGGCGTGTGGGTGGGGTTACCCATTTGCCTCATTAGGGGCATGATACAGCATTGCTTTGTGTTTGCATTAGTGTCCAATTGTCCTGCTGCGTCTGTGCCACTGTAATGCTATCATGGCTTAGTGGTTCAGTACTGTGACTGTAGTGCACAGTATCCTGGGTTCAAGCCCTGTCACTGCTTTTTATTTTCATGCTGGCCAGACCAGACTGCTTAAGGAACAGTAAAGCAGATATGAGCATGTTTAACTGACTTTGCTCAACTTTGCCCGACCTTGGCCAACATTGCATGAGCAATTTTGTTTACATATACTAGATATTGGTAAAAGCTGCTTAGCACTACTTTCTATTGCTTAAAACATGGCAATCATGCCTCAGGTGTGCTGCAGGGCTGCCTATGTCAGATGCACATACTACACTCCCTATACATGTTTGGAAACAGGTAGTGTCAAGTTAGGCATCCCTTTTATTTTATGTGCGAGTCAGAGAGAGGTATAATTTCCAGGGTTCCTACTGAGCCAGTGTATGTGCTATTCGTTGCCTCTTTGCCAAGGCATACTGGGCACGCCTCCTTCTGCCTACTGGGGCAGGCTCAGGTTGTTCCTCCTCTGAGTCATGCTGTGCCTGTGCAGGCCCTGGCAATGGTGGGGGGCTGTTTGGCCCTGCCCCATGCTGTTCCTGCTGCAGCTGTTTTCACAGGATCATATTGTGTAGCATGGCACATACCATGACAATTTGGGTACATGTAGTTGGTGAGTACTGCAAGGCTCCACCAGATGTGTCCAGGCACCAGAACCGTGACTTGAGCATCCCAAACACACGCTCGATTACATTTCGTGTTTGTGCGTGTGCCTCATTATGGAGTTATTGTTCAGGTGTGTGTGCATTTTTGATGGGTGTCATCAGCCACGGCTCCAGTGCATATCCAGCATCCCCCACTATGTGACCGTCAGGGATGTCCCCATTTGCAAATGTCTGGTACAGCTGCGACAGATGCCAGATATGGGAATCGTGGTAGCTTCCAGGGCAGCCAGCACACACATTCAGTATTATGCCTTGGGCATCGCACATGACCAGGCAGTTGATGGAGTGGAAGCCCTTGTGGTTGATGTAGGCCCTACCCCGCTCACAAGCTGGTGCTTTGATGTGCATGTGCATGCAGTCAATTGCACCCACTGCCTCAGGGTATTCCGCTATTTGCTGGAAGAGATGCATATTGCTGGCCAATACCTCACGAGAATTGGGGAAATATACATGATCACCGACATGTGCTGACATGACATTCAGGAACTGGTGCAGTACCCTTGATGCTGATGCCTGTGAAATCCCCATCATATCACCAGTTGGTCTCTGGAAGGTACCTGTTGCTAGTATTCTTAGACCAATACATACCTTGGTTTCCACTGGGATGGGTTCCCCTCTGTTGGTTCTGTGTGTGAGGCATGGCCTGCACAGCTCAACAATTTGCTGCAGGAGCTCTCTGTCCACTCTATAACGCTCCACTATCTCCAGCTCATGTAGACCCTGGTAGGTTACCCTGGTTCTGTACACTTTTCTCCGTCTCCTCACTGTGGGTTGCTCAGCAGCATTCGCAATGGCACCACCCTCAGCATCTTGCACATGTTGCCTTATAACAGCAATGGCAGCCCTTAACATTTTTATGTCTCAGTTTAAGCTTTTTAAGTTTTCACTTCTGTTTGTTGACTGCAGTGTTGCAGTGTTTCTGAGAAAAACATGGGGGAATGTTGTTTGCAGAGTTTTAGGTGCTGGGCTGGGCTACTGCACTGCCTGTGTAATTGGCTGATTCTGATTGTTTTCACCTGGCAGCTCTGCTAGTTCTCCTTGTTTAACTTCCTACTACTTTTTTTCCTTCCTTTTCCCTTTGTGTTTCCACAGGGGGCAGCACCACGCAAACAAGTGCAAACACGCGTACATGCGCACACAAGCATACACAAGCTTACACAGGCTTACACGGGTGCACACCAGGCACATTCATGTATACATGCTTAGACGGCCTAACACAGGGCTTACACAGGTGCACACCCGCGCACACAGGCTTAGATGGGTTTACACGTGCGCACACGCATGCACACAGTGTAAGTAGCTTTGCAAGAAACTTTAGTGATAGCCACAGTGTACACCTTCAGTTTCTGGATTTCAGTTTAGACAACTGTAGACACACCTCTTTTAGTCCTGAGTAGCTCACAGAAAACACATGCCACTCTGCTCCAATCAGCTTACAGTCTTTTTGATACATACCCCTTCATGATGTCACCCATCTTCTACTCTGTTACTCCCCTTATCCTACTCTTACACTCTAGGGACATGGTTCACATAGCAGGAAAAATTGGGATTCACTATCGTTATTCTCATTTGCATAGGATTGCCTACTAATGCTTGGTTACATCTCTCAGACTGAGCTTCCCTCCTTAGCAACCTCTATTCAGTTGCCATGTTGTCTTCAGCCTGCCATTCACTTGCATGGCAGATGAATATTTTGAATCAAATCCCTATTTGTGGCTTTTATTTTTTGTTTTTCTGGTTTTTAGAGCACAGCACGTTTGTGCGGCGCTGTGCTATGCTTAAACATTGGAGATCAAGGGGAAAAAAAAATTTTTTTTATTTTGCCAATGGCTGTATATTTGGCCATTGGCATGCTTCCTCAACTGGATGCATCCTTTATTTGGAGCTGTCATGGCTCCATTTTGCTATTTGCAGAACGGTACTCAGTTGCCAACCGAGTAAATTTCTGCAAATAACACTACTCTTGCTCGGACAGGGTAGTGTTTCCTGGATTGCAAATTGACCTCATTTGCATAGCTTTCAGCAGCAAATGAGGTAAGTTGCATAAACTAACCCTGTCCATGCAAGAGTCGTTTTAGGAGCTCTCTTGCACGCCCCTGCCAGTTGTTCCTGGATCACTCAGCAGATATGTTGGCTGCATGGAGTCTTGCTCTAGTCTTAGGCTCCATGCAAGCCTTCGTGAATCCGGCCCAGTGTCTATCCCAGAAGAAATGGAATGGATGGCCGTTACTCTTAAAAGAATAAAAGAAACAAATCCTTGGACTGGTGCTAGAAAGAAGAAACAAAAACTGATTTCAATATAGCTGTCCCAAAAAAAAACAACTCTTACAACTACATCTCTCAAAGTATCAACTGATATGGTACATCACTTGTCATCTGTTTTTATTTAAAAAAAGGAGGGATACTTAAACAACTGAGAAACAGTAATGATTTATTCAGAATGTTCAGAGTCCAATAATTATTCACAAACAAAGGTAGGTCAAGATGGATTATTATTTACATTATATATAAGCCAAACAAAGCAACATATAATACAAACATATAAGTTTCTATTCCCCTACTTAAACTCAATGAATATTTATCTTGTTCGTTTTTTATTAATTTTACTTATAATAATTTAAGTAATTAATTAACTAATTTAACAAGGTACCATTCATCAGAGTTCAGACTCAAATGTAACAAATGAACATCATATATAATAGCAATAACTGTAGGGTGTTTTGAAAAAAAAATGCTGTCATGGAGACTAATGCCTTCTTCAGTTAAAGTATGATTTAGAAATGTCATGTATATCCTGGTTGAATAATAGTAGCAAGCTCTTAGTACAAATGTCATCATTATCCTGTCTAAATTTAGTTAATATCAATTATGGGAGGTATCACAGCTACAAGTCCTGTTTGATCAGTCCTGATATGGTGTGTGTAGATGCAGCTGTGTCTGGCAGCTAGTACAAATGTCATTATTATTCTGTCTAAACAGAGTTAATATCAATTATGGCAGGTATCATAGCTTTGAGTGCTGTTTGATTAATCCTGATATGGTGTGCGTGGATACAGCCATGTCTGGCAGCTAGTTAAAATGTCATTATTATTCTGTCTAAACATAATTAATATCAATTATAGCAGGTTTCATAGCTTTGAGTGCTGTGTAAGCCTGACATGGTGTATGTGGATGCAGCTGTGTCTGGCAGCTGTTACATGTTACTGTTTTTGTCTCCGGGAAGCTGTGGGTTGCGGCTTGTGATCGAGGTTTACTGATGCTTGTGAATTAGGAAGAGACATTTAGTGTTTTAGCCTGGATCCAGGGGAAAGGGGTGGATAGAACTGTGATTTGGGATACTTTGGCAGACAATGTTTTGTTTGTACGTCTGCTGAGTGAGAGGTGGGAGGGCTGGAGGAGTGTGTTGTCTCTTGTTGTGGCGGCTTGTTGGGAGGCTTTTTTTTTTTTATCTGTTTGTTCTCTGTTCATTTCCTGGCTGCTGCCTCGTTGAAAGGGATGAAATTTATGCTTGAAGTTGCAGTGAAGTGAAGCTTTGCTTCAGATGCATTGCAAGCCTCCGGTATGCAGTACACAGACACACTAACAGAAACAGATGCTCCCAGGTTACTATGGTAATGGAGACAGAGTGACAATAATGCTAAACTGCTCTGAGGATCCTCCGAGATGATTCTCGGCAATGATGTTTTTGGTTTTAAAAAAATATATATATAATAAAAGGGCTGTTTTAAACCACATGTACACATATTGATGATCTCCCAACACTTTGTTTAGCTCATAAAGTTGATTATTGAAAAAATAAATAAAATAATAATAAGCGCAATTTTATACTTAAAATGTATTTTGGTCCAAACACATTAAGGACTTACATAAGAGTGAAAGTCTGAGTTACTGTGAAAAACTAAGAGCACTTGGTCTTGTGCGGTACCCTATGCAATGGTCTGGGAGGTGAGCTTGCTCGGACATGTTGGGCATATGGCGATAGTTGATTCTAAGTGTGGTTGTGGTTCCTGGGAAGAGCTAGAGAGTCATCAGATTTCCTTTGTGGAAATATCTGTGGAAATGGAAGGTGTGTTGAGTGGTTCACTGGCAAAGTGGCCACTGCATGGAACAGGCTGGTAAAATGGAACAGGACAAATATTGGTTTGGCTATTTTAAAAACAGCCTGGAAACACACCACATGAATTAGTGAATGGTATTCTGGCAAAACTGGATGGGCATTGTTGCCCATGCTTGAAGTACTGATATGTGTGTATGTAAGGATGGAAATATACTTATAACAAATAAGAAACTAGAAGGGTCTCATAATTTAAAGTCTATGGACTGTATAAACATGCTTGGAAGGAGCTAATAATAAGAATAAACATTACAGCTTGTGGTCTCTCAAATAACTAAGCAACAGGCAAACACAGACACACACACACACACACACACACACACACACACACACACACTAGTTATGTAATGTATGATTTTAGTAAATCTAGACATAAAATATATAATAGTGATATAAGATGAAGCAGTTAGCTGAATTTAGACATTAAAGACAGAATTAATAACATGGGCTTGTGTATAATAACACTACTGTCTTAACTTGTCATAAATTACATACACTACATTGAACATCAAGGGGAAGCATGATGATTTTCTTGTATAAGTAAATGTGAATAACAAGTCATATAATTGCTTTAACTTGAATTGTGGTTTTGTTAACACATCTTGACAATACATAATACTTAAGCTGTTACCAAGGTAACTAATGTTTTATACATGACATCAAACTGACAAAGTTGGTAAAGGAAAACAATAGAAGCCTGAACTAGGAATGTCACAGAATGTAACAATCATATTCTGAATAAATAGTATTAAATTGACAATAATCACTCAGTTTAACCTTTGCTGATTATACAAAATAGACTGTTGCCATTTAAATCTAAAAACTTTCAGTATATTCCATAAAATGGCAATTTATGAATATGGAAAGGGAACTTGTAATCATTAATCACAATAAGTGAATTTGTGGTTTTTAACCTATAATTTCACTCATTTTATAATAAGATATGACCGCTATGAAAATCCATATGTGTAGGAAATGGGGGGAAGAGGGATGCACTGATAATTAAAATCTACTAAATTTCATCAATGTTTACATAAAACAAACTTGATGCTTTAAGTAAATTAGAAACAAACAAACAAAGTGATTACTTAAATGCTGGCAAACAATGAAATATAACTTCTGATATATCCAGTAAAATACATTGTATTATAAACATTAGGTATAAATATTATTACCATCTAGTTATATTAAGTAATAAGTTTTGAAAGACTTCATCAGTAAGGGTGAATATGTTAAATAACTGTGTGCTGTAATCTTTTACTGAGGTTTTATATAAGATACATCCTACTTTACTATGATTAAATTGCTCGTCATCTATCTTTCATGTAAATATTAATTGCTTATACAATAAGTAGACATTTATATTGTATTAGAATTCTGTCTAATCTACAATAGTACTATGTTCAAATAATATAAATATTTCTTATTCCTATTACAAGTATTCTCCATATGATAATTCAATTTATGGAGCTCAGATGTTCTGGATTGTCAAGGTATGACAGATCATCTGATGGACTTAAGTTTATCCATCAGATATAATGATTTTCATTCCATGGCTAGTGCGGATCTTAGTTTTGTTAACATTTATTAATTTAAATTTATTTCACAAAAACATTTTTAGTATGCCTGACCAAAACATTACTTTATTGGTAAACACTCAAAGTATAAAACTGATAATTTCCTTTAAAAGCTCAAACATATTCTTTATAGTTATCAGAGGAAAATGTTTAATAGTCACAATAAAACAAAAAGCACATAGTCTAAATAACCTAAGATTAATTTAACTTTATTATCTTTAAATACCAATGGCTTAAACAATCCTAGCAAGAGATCAAATCTACTGAAATATTTAAAACTGAACAAAGCACAAATTGTCTTCCTTCAAGAAGCTCATTTCAAAACAAATGAAATTACAAATGGAATCCTAAGGAATGTATGATATTGGCGCAATCCACTTATAAGGCAAAGGCAAAAGGGGTAACAATTTTATGGAAAACAAATGTGATTAACCCAGAAATCATTTATAAGTATGAAGAGAAGGCCTTATCGCATTAGTAATAGTTAAATATAATAACAGAATATGGACCCTAGCCAATCTATACTGGTTCCCAGGCATTGGATCAGGAACTGTTATAAAACACTTGGATTTCATTTCCAATAATTATAAAGGCAACTTAACATTAGTAGGAGATTTTAACTGTATATTTGTTATTTCTGAAACTACAAATAAAAGACCGTTGCGTACATCTGCTGTATTAAAAGCTTTAAACAAGTGGGTAGAATCATTTCATCTTGTAGATACTTTCAAATTTAAAGAAGATAAATCTTTGTTGTTTTCCCTTCAAGATCACAGATTTGGTACCCAAACGAGAATAGATAAAATATTTGCTGCCCATAACTTAGACTCTAAAATCATTAATTTCTCAATTACTCCCTGCCCCTTTTCAGACCACAATTCATTGATACTAAAACTTCAAAATGGGTACAAACCATTAATCTTTAACTCCAGAATTTCAGTATATATAACTAAAAGTAAAGAGTTCAAACCCTGGTTATTATCTGAATTACAGTTCTTAGCTATTAATTGCACCACAGAGATAAATAAAATAATGATATGGGACTTATTAAACGCTTACATATATGGAAAAACCCTAACTTGGTAAAAAAAATCATAGCATGGGATTCTGAATTATTAGATCTACAATCCAAACTTTTTCCAGTAAAAGCTGAAAAAAATCAAAATCATTTGGAGATAAAAAAGAAATTAGAAGTATTAAATAATAAATACAATGAAATTCTAACACATAAAACTAGTTTAGCTTTAGAAAAACTAAAAAATTAATACCGTGGCCATTTCTCCCAAATATCTACATAATTTATCCACAATAATCAAGATACAATCAAAAGCTAATAACATTAAAAGTATCTTCCATGAAAAGAAAGGGGAAATGTCTTGGATATAGGTGACATTGTTGATGCCTATATGGAACATTTCCAAAAAGAAAATATCCATACTGAGCAATTAAATTTAGATAAAAAATGTTCTAATATAAAAAAATACCAGAAAAATTAAAACTAGATCTGCAAGCACCCATATCCTACAAAGAAATTACAGATACAATAAAAGAGGGTAAAAATAATAAAGCTCCAGGTATAGATGGCATAATTATGGAAATATATAAACATTTCCTTCAAATATACTATCCCTCTTCCAAAAAACTCTATTAAAAATTCAGTCACAAGCTTTAATACCACCATCTTGGAGATATTCCTTAATCACAGCAATCCTAAAGGAAAACAAAACCCAAACCCCTGTACCTCAAATAGACCTATATCATTATTAAATAATGACTATAAGATATTTATGACAATATTAACTAACAGAATGAAAATACCACTATCCAAAACAATAAATAATGGTCAAACTGGATTTATATATCATAGACACACACATGACAATATTAAAATGATAATTTCTCTTATATATTATGTTAATAAAGAAAATAAAGAACACTCATAATTGGCTTAGATATAGAGAAAGCCTTTGATTCCCTAAAGTGGGACTATTTATTCAAAATTCTGGTGTCATTTGAATTTCCTCCTTCCTTTGTTCTTCTACTAAGGAATATATATGCAAATAATTTAGTGTATTTTATGCTCAGTCTTTACACCTCTGAATCTATACATATAACAAAGGGTACTAAACAAGGATGTCACCAATTCTATTTGCATTGGCTATCGAAATATTGTCAGATTCAATACATAATAATACAAAAATCAAAGGAGTAGATGTTTATGAGGAATACAATTCTAAAGGAATGCTCATTGCTGATGACATATTATTAACATTATCCAATACAAAAGAGACATTAGAAGAATTAGATATTTTTATTGACACATTTTACAGGACTCCAGGACTCCATTTCAATAAATCAAAATCAAAATTTTTATTTTTAAATAAAAAAAAAGAATTGCAGATTAAGGGGAATCACATTATATGGAAACAAAAATCTACCTTAAAATGTCTAGGAATTGAGTTATGCAAGGATAATAATGAATTAGTCTCAAAAAACTACAATAATATCATCAATACAATTAAAATCTCTGTGGAAAAGTGGAACAAAATAATATTAACATTTGAAGATAGACTACAGTTAATAAAAATGGTTTTACTACCCAAGATTCTATACATAGCTTGCAATACCACTGTTACCAGAAAGGAATATACTCAAAGAAATAAACTCATGCCTAATAAAAATTTTATGGTTTCCCAAAAGAAACAGAATAGCTTTAATACATCATATCAGACCGTGGAAAACAGGGAGGATTAGACTTTCCTGATATAGAAACATATATAAAAGCATCAATATCAAAAACAATCTCAGATTGGATACATCCAAATTATTCTGCAAACTGGAAAGAATTACTAACTGTAATATCAATAAATGTGTTTGATTTTCAAATAAAATTTCAAATAACAGATAAAAACAATTTGCCATGTCACATATTATGTATTAGTATGCAATATAACATAACTAAGCCCACTAAAACTCGTATGATTAATTATTACATTGATTCATTTAGGAAAATTATTAATGCAGATATAGATTTAAAAATATGGTTTGATCTTTTAACACCATTCATAGTTACAAAGAGCTATCCACATAAAATATACAGAGAAATAATTAATTCCTGGGAACAGAAAGGATTTGTTTGTCGGTTTCAATGTATCAAAGAACTAAACTAAACTTATGAAATAACTATACAAAATCATATATAATGATTACGACATGGGAAATAGTATTTCAAAATTTTACAAGATATTGATAAATTATAAAACAACACCCAAATCCTTACATTGGCATTATATAACAAAAGGACACTCATTACAGCTAACTGAAGAAATTAAATCAAATATTTTATTATCAATAAAACATGCATCCTTTACACAAATACTGGAAAAATTTTACTTGGAAATGCTAGCACAGAGCATTCTTAACTCCAGATAGAATGACTAAAATTAATTCTTCCACAAAGGGAATATTTTGGAAGTGTGAGCAAATACACAATGCAGATTGGAATCACATTTTTTTTCACTGTGTTAAAATTAAGCCATTTTGGAATGGTATTAAAAACTTTTTACAAGCTTTATTTAATGAATCGTTTAACTTATCTAAAGCTTTACTATAATTAAATGTGTATAAATGTCCTTATTTGAATGAGTCAAATATGCATCTAGTATGGACAATACTTGCAATCTCAAGGAAATGTATAACAAGAATATGATATACAAACACAATACTGACTTTGGAAGACTTCTACAGCCTACTGAAGACCACAGAATTGTTGGAAATTAAAATTAAAGAATTAAAGATTCATCCTAAGCCATTAATTAACAATCCATGGAAAAACGTTTTGTCATTGATTGAAACTTTACAATAACTGAACAGATACACTCTGATAACTGGATTGTTATACCTATAAAGTAATTGTATTTACTGAGCTCTGTTATAGTATCAGGCTGATGTAAATAGTGTACATATTTATTTAAGATGTTATATACAAATACTATGGAATTTATTCAACTGTATTTGAAAATTATTTATTTATTTTTATTTATTTTACATTTGTTAACCGGATTAGTTTGGCTGAGCTTTTGGCTCATTTTCAGCAGAGACCTGGGGAGAAAAGCTCCTCAGGACTAGAAAACAATTTATTAAATTTTAGTAACATAGTAGTAACAATCAGCTACAGGATCTTACAAGTAGAGACCTGGAGAGAGAAAAAGCTCCTCAGGAAATTCAATTATACAGAGTATTAACAAATTGGCAGTGGTGGTGCTGCAGTAGCATTGTCGCCTCACAGTTAGACATTGCACGTTCGATTCTCATTTAGAGCGTCTTCTGTGTGTCGTCATGCGCGAATGGGTGTTCCTTCATTGAAGGTTGTGAGTTAGGCCCGGCAAGCCAGCACATAAAAATCTACTGCCAATCATTAGCGGACCGGAGTTCCGCTGTGGTGACCCCTAACCGGGAAAAGCCGAAAGACAGTTGTATTAACAAATTGTCAGACAAGTATGTGAGTTGTTACAAATAAGGTTTTAAACAATTAGCAGAAGAAAATGTGACTAGTTAAAATATTATTTAAACTGCTTAGAGCAATATGAGTTAATAGTTAGGCAGATGCTTATTTAAAGTGGGTAGGATCTAGTTGTATAGGAGTTTGGAAACAAGAAAGAAAAGTAAGAATGGCTAGTAGCAGATGCAGGGGAGGTAGAGTATAGGAGACAGACTAGACAGGTAGATTGTTTTGAGACTGTAAGAATTAAGAGTGGTTGGAGACAGAGGAAGGGAAGAGGTAGAAGAAGCAGGGGAATAGTGTTAGAGATACATTAAGAGTGAGGTGGTGAAATAGGTGAAAGGATGGTGGTTTCAGTGTGGTTGGCTACAGTGGCAAGACCACTTTGTTTTTAGGTATTTCCTTGTGGCTAATTTGAAAATGTTGCTATGCTGGAGGGATTTTATTTCCAAGGGGAGTTGGTTCCAGGATATAGCTGGGTTATACTTATAGAGAAGGCAGCCTATTTTGGTTTTAGGTTTGTAGATGTCTAATAATTCTTGATTTGAGCTGCGTAGCATCCTTGCAGGGGAATATTTGGATATGATAGTGGAGAGGCTGGGGCAGACAGAGGGTAGGTAGAGGATAGAGTGGATGATTTGTAGTTGGTATAGTTGGAGCAGCTAAGGGAATTCTAGCCAGTCTAGTTGCTGTAGTGCTAAGCAGTGGTGTGACTTGTAGGTTTGGTTAGCTGCAAATCTGGCGATCTTATTATAGGTAGTTACAAGCTTGGAAATAAGTGTAGAATTTAGGTTTGTGAATATGTGGCAGCTGTACAGGAGTGTTGGGAGTAATAAAGCCTGAGAAAGAGTTATTCAGGCAGTGTTAGTTAAGTATTTCTTGCTAAGGAAAAGGTGCCCAAGTTTCTGATGAGTTCTTTTTACCGAGTTAGTAATACGGAGATCAAACTTAAGCTGATCATCTATTGTAACACCTAGCAATTTAGTACTAGATTCAGCTGAGATGATAGTGTTGTTGCAGGATAAGATGGTAAATGTACTTTTGAGTCTGGTGATGTTTTTAGGGAGTAAGAGTAGGAGCTTAGTTTTTTTTGGATTAAGTATGAGTTTGTTATCACTAAGCCAAGTCTCAATGGTGTGGAAGGATGCCTGGGTAGTTGAGTGGAGGTCAGTTAGGTTGTCAGCAATGGTTATAACTGTTGAGTCATCAGCATATTGCACAAGAGATGACTGGGGACAAGAGGAGTAGAGCAAGTTGCTGAAAATATTAAAGAGTAGTGGTCCAAGTATGGACCCTTGGGGGACTCCCATTTGTACAGTGAGAGGGGAGGATAGTGCAGAGAGCCATTTAACTGATTGCTGGTGGGTAGAGAGATAGCTGGAGAACCACGAGATAGTAGGGGGAGAAAAATGTAAGTCAGTGAGTTTATCTAGAAGGTGTGGGTGAGAGACAGTGTCAAAAGCTTTAGAAAGGTCAATGAATAGGCATGAGACAAGTTTATTGTTATCCCGAGCTAGGGAGACTATGTTGATGAATGATATGAGTGCAGTAGTTGTACTATGCTTGGGACGGAAACCATGCTGTGTGGGTGTGAGAAGGCTTTCCTGGTGAAGATAATGAATTACCTGCTTGTGAATGCATTTCTCTAGGATTTTTGAGAGTGGAGAGAGTATGGCAATCGGTCTAAAGTTGGATATGTCTGAGGAGTTGCCCCCTTTGTGAATGGGTGAAGTAAAGAAATTCTTCCATACAGTGGGGACATAGAATTCAGAAATGGATCGGTTGATTAAGATGGATACAGGATAGGCAAGAGGTTCAGGGGCAATCTGCAGGAAGTAAGAGGGTAGCGTGTCAACAGATGGAGAGCAAGGTTTAAGTTTGAGAGTAATGACTTTACATAGTTAGTTGATACTGCTTTTAAAGCGAAGGAGTTAGGAGGGTTTGGAAAAGGTATAGAGTTTGTGGGGGTGCTAGTGTTGTTTCCGGAGGGGGTTTATTATGGAGGTTATTGAGTTTATAAAATGATTCTTAAATTTGTTGGCTATGTCTTCAGGTGTTGCACTGGGACATGGGTTAGGAGAAGAAGGGTTTCCTGGATGAAGAGTCTGTTTAATAGAGCTCCAGAATTTCTTTGGGTATGGTTTTGGTATCGGGATTGGTATTGGGTAAAATAAAAATTTTTTGAGAAAAAAATTTATTTTCTGCATGTATTTTTCCTACAGTTTACTTTTTTCTATGTTAATTTCTCCTACACTTTTCTAGAGATCTCATTTCCAGTTCTTTTATCTCTGTTACAATATTCAGTACTTCAAATATGGTTGGTTTAAACTTTGATTTCCATTTTCTAGCAACTACTTTTTTGGCAGCCACCAGAATTACACTTAACAAGGCTTTACTATGTCTAGGCAATTCAAATCCTGTACCCAATAATTTCCTTAGTTACATCCATTTGTTCATCAAGTATTTCTGACACAGTAATAGCAAATAAAATAGCACCAGCTACCTGATAAAGAACTGGCTCACACAAAACAATCAGATATAAAGAAAACCAGGCCGAAATGTGTAGGTAAAAATGTAGTGAAAGGGCAAATCCTTAAGCTGATGAGACTACATAATGATGAGTCACATTAAGGCAGCATTAGATAAGCTTAAAGAAGTGTTTTTAGATAGAGGGTATCCTGGTGGTATGTATGATAAATATGTAGTTGAAATGAAGAGAGAAAGAAACACCAGAGGTAGACCGTTTTTTCTGAGGGAGCCAATAATACACCACAGGTGAATGGCAGTAATGATGGTAAACTTAGATTCCCCCTTACTTTTAGCAGTGACATTAGTATTTTTTGTGAAGTATTTAAAAGAAATTGGAACATCTTGAAAACTATTAAGAGACCTGGATGGTTTTAAAGAAGATGCACATAGTTTTGCTTTTAAAAATAAGAGGTCCCTTAAACGTCGACTGTGCTATGGCAACAAGAGTAATAGGCTGAACAATTTATCTGAAAGAAAAGGCATTTATATGTGCAGGAACTGTTCAGCATGCAGGTATATTCATCAGGAGTGGCCTTAGGTCAACTGGTGCCCTAGGCAAAAGGGCTCCACGGTGCACCCCACTATACTACCCGATGCCACCATCCTGGTCTACCTACACCAAATAAATACTGGAAAAGCGCCCCTCCTAGAGCATCACCCTAGGCGAACGCCTAGTTGGCCTATGCCTAAGGCCAGCTATGATATTCATTCATGTATCACATATATCCACCCTGATCTGTACTTTGAATTACAAGCTAGGCAGTATGCTGACTGCAGAACAAAAAATATAGTGTATTTTGTTTTCTGCATAATATGCAATGCTTATTATGTAGGAAAGACTAATAGTATGCTAAAGGAACACATACAGGAGCACTACAGAGATATTTCCAATAAAAAGGAAACAAATGCTCTTTTTAAGCATGTAGAAACTAAGGGCAGACAGCATTTCTTTAAATTTATTGTTCTAGAGATTCTGCAGGAAGGAATGAGGGGTGGGGACATAAAAAACAGGACTGAGCTTGCAGAGAAAAGATGGATACTCCGACTGAATGCACATACCTCTCCAGGGATTAATGAGGCAGTGTCATTGAAACCCTTTCTAAAAGCTAGGACACTTAAGCATTAACGAGTTATTATCAGACAAATGTATTTTTTGCTATACTTTTTACTTCTTTTTAAATTAAGTCATTATATGAAGTTTTAGCATGCATAATTGAATAAGTGATGTTTTTAATTAATGTTTTAATTGATTATTGCGTGTATAAAAGTAGGTGTATGAAAGGATTTTATTTGAGTCTGATGAAGAGGTCGAGAGGTTCGTGAAAGCGCTTACTTTTTGTGTCTACAATTAAAGTGAATTTATATCAGCTGTGGTGACTGGCTCAGCCTGTTTTTCTTTATTTCTGACACAGTACTCTGTAGGGAATTTTTAAAGTCTGCCAACTCATTACACTCCCAAAACATATGTTCCCAGTTACCTCTTTCTCCCCTATCACTCCTCCAACATTTGCCATCTAACTGAAGTCTGCCTGGAGTATAAAAATACCTCTGCAAACCCTTCCAAACAAAAATCCTAAATCATCTAAACTTTGTTGCATATTTGGGAACCATACATATGTCATCCTGTTGTTTCTTTGTGAAATGATTATCCACTCTCTCTTCCCAATTTTTTCAAAACTCCTCTGCTTAATTCCTACAGTTATCATGCAATATTTTATAGACCCTAGTAATTATCCGTTTTTAAGAGCGGCTTCTGTTCTGCACTCAACTAAAAGATCTATCAGTGTATGTCTTTCATTTAAAATTCCCCTGTCCCTTTCACTTTGCCTATACTCTGATATCAATCCCTAATAGGAAAGGCAGTCTCTGGCTGCTGCTGCTGCTGTGTCTTTCGGCTATTCCCGGTTAGGGGTCGCCGTCTCTAGCATGCAGTCTATATGTCATCTTGGAATCCTCCCATTCTGTTTACCTTTCCCTCTTTAATTATTCACTCCCAATACCTTGTTTTTTGTGCCAGTTTCTTCCAGTAAATTACAGCCCATTCTTGTCTATTTTCTGTAACTCTAATTGTAGTCACCCTATCGGCAGAATCTCCTTCCTCCATTCCTGTGTTGGCTTATTCTTAGAATGCTTTCTGCTACTTTATCAATATAATATTCTGTATGACTGTTGTTATTCTCCTTCAGGATCTGCATCCAAAATTACATTTTCTCCTTATTTCTTGAATTTCCTCCCCATTTCATCAGCATCTCTTTCCACTTTGAATTGCAGCTTCCATAAATAGTTCCATTTATACTTTTTCTTAGTTTCTACATTTCTCTGCTTTATACAAATTTTCATAAAATTTCTGAAATATCTCTAATATGTCTGCAGGACCTCTAGCTATTTTTCCTGTTAAAGGTTCCCTAAATTTGGCAATAGCCCTTTCTAATTTCTTTTGCCTAAGTCATTCTGCTAAAATTTTTTTCTGCTTTGGAGTTATTATCAAAAAACAGTTGCTTAACAGCAATCTTTCTAAAGTCATGTATATAACCTAGGTAGTCTCTTATTTTCTTTTTAGCACTCTGCAGTTGTGCCACTTCTTGTTCTGTGAGATTGCCCTTATTCTACAATATTTTAAACTTTGTCAGCCTCTATAAATAATTCAGGTAACTTCTTAACCATATCTCTTTTTCTTTTATTTCTACACTTTTTAAACTCTATTTTCATTTTATCCCACTCATCAGCTATAGCTTCTGAAGTAGTTTCTGTCGCCCTTAGTAACTCCCAAATAATTTCCACCACCCATTCCCTAAATTCCTCTGTTTTTAACAGGGACATGGGGAAATGTCAGTGTCTCATTTTTATTTCATTATTCTGAATTTTTATGTTTTGTTATTATTGGCTCATAATCTGAAATAGTTATTGGATATGAGTCAAAGCTCTAAATTAAATGCATATGTTCCTGTGAAATATAGTTCCTGTCTATTCTAACCCAGATATTGTACCTTGAGGAATAACATTTAAATTCTATCCCAGCTCTTATTATTAAATTAATGTTTTCTATACCAAATATTTTTATAAATTTCTTCAGAAATCTATTCTCTTTTGTGATATTTTCCCTACTAACCCCCTTGATATATCCTCACTGTTTCAAATCAAATTCCAGTCCCAATCTACAAGTAATATTCCCTGCTGAAAGCTGATTATTTCTCCAAAATTGTTCTTAAGCTCCATCTCAGCAATTTTAGATGGAGCATAAGTACATGCTCACGTAATTCTCTTCCTTTGTCAGTAACTCTTTACTACCAAATAGGATTCATAGGCTTATAGGAGATTACTAAGCTAATGACTCAAACCAAGACAGTTTTACCCAGATTTTCCCCAATTTTCTATCCCTAGGAGAAAGATAAACGGATCAGCAAGCAGAGTTTTGACAATTTTTACAGACTGCCTCTATTCAAAAGGGACACTGGCACCACCCCAGGAGTTAATTTGTGATTTCCCACCGATTGGTCCAGACTGCACTTAAAGATGGACAGGGAAGGGCTCTGCTTCATGTGAATAGGATCCCTACTCCAGAGAAGGATCAATCTCTGGGACACATATTTGTCTCTCCAGCATGTTCTATCTAGATCAGAGATTTTTATTTATTTTATTTATTTTACCTTTGTTTACCAAGAAAGTCCGACTGGACACATGTGCTTTTTCAGCAGAGGCCTGGGTAGAAAAGCTCCTGATACAACAGTACATTGTAAACAAGAAACAAAGATCTATACAACTATGGTAAAATTTATAATGAGTTTTAGAGATGCTTAACAGAAAAATTCTGATCAGTTAGATAAATGGACTTTATACAGTTCCATAAAGACTAAGGTCCTTACAATGAAGGATAAAAATACCACTTTACTTTCTTTTAATTCTAGGATAGTGCAAGCTTGAGATTTGTGATAAGAAGTAAAGTAGAAGTAAAGTAGTAGTCGAACTGGAGAGGAGCATGTGGAGATGGAGAGTTAGTTATCAGCCAGGGAATGTGCATGGGTAGATCCATTTGTTAAGTAGGGATGGATTAAATATTGTTAGAGATGATGTGAAGGTGACTGGTTGGAAGGTGGACATTGTTAGTAAATATAGAGAATAGGAGTGGGCCTAGAATGGAGCCTTGGGGGACTCCGAGGTCAACTGGTAATAAGGGTGAAGGGGTATGTTGCCATGAGGCAGCTTGTTGACGCCCTGTGATCTTTGAACCATGCAATGGTGGAATTGCAAAACTGGAGGTCTGAGAGGGTGCTGAGAAGGTGAGTATGGGAGACCATATCAAAAGCTTTTAACAGGTCTAAGAAGATGGAAGATGCAAAGTGATTATTGCTCCTGTGGAGATTAATGATGTTAGTAAAAGACAATAGAGCAGTAGTTGTGCTATGGAATGGTCTAAAACCATCAAGTTTAGATCTTTGGAGCAGGTAACCCTCATGCAGTTAGTTTTGCAAATATGCAGTATTTCTATTAGGGCTGGTTCAGAGACTGCCTTGTAGGTCAGAGACAGATCATCACTCAGTAATCAGTAGGAAACTGAATACAGTGACAGGGTTTTTAATTGGTCCACAGATGACATTTTGGTTATGCCCTGTATTTTTTTGGTAAGAAACCTCTGAGAACACTCCAGCTGTTGGGTCTACAGTCTCGAGATTTCCTATGTTGTTGTTAATCAGGTCCATGATTATCCTTTCCATAATCTTCCATATGAGATATTCTTCCATATGATGCTAGTCAAACTTATGGTTTGGCAGTTTCCTGGGTCTGTTGATGGTTCCCCACTTCTGCAGAGGGATGACTTTTGCTAACCTCCACTCTACTGGCACAAAGCCTGTCTGGAGACTGTGGTTAAATTAAGATTTGAGTGAGTCTGCTAGGTCATGTTTTAAGCTATTTAACAGGCACCCTAGGATTCTGTTAGGGCCTACTGATGCTGTGTTTCTAGATTTACAGAGCACAGTGACAACCTGTCCTTTTATAACAGGCAAAGGAATAGTAGGAGGTACTTCATGTGGGGTGACCAGAGATGATTAAGGGTTGAAATTTACACTAAATTTATCGGCCAGCAGCTTTGCTAGTTCTTCTGGTTGAATATAGATAGCACCAGCCAACTCAGCACATTATTGAGTGTTTCCCATAAGATATTCCAAAAAAACTAAAATGCTTTGTGGTTACCCTTTGCTAAGGAGGCTATTTTAGTCTTGTATTTTAGCTTTGAAGACTTGACTAGTTCTCTGATTTGCCTGTTGAGACTAATGAGGGATTTGTTTTGCTCTGTTGTGCGCTCTCCCACTTACTTCTAGACAGAAATTTCTTCCTTCTGTTGTATAGTCTATTTATGCCAGGGGCCCACCAGGGTGACTTGTTATTCCCGCTAAACCTGGATTTATTTCAGTCAGGTACTGCTGTTTCTATGCAGTTGTTTAAGTGGTTGTACAGGGCATTTGTGTTCTTCTGCATAGAACTCCTTTTCTTTTGTTTGTAATTCATCCTTGAAGGTAAAATGCCGAGGTACCAGATGCATTTAAATACAAATTGAATGAACTCCAGCTTTGTGTGGCTCATTTTTTGTTTTTTGGCAATGAGGACATTAGACTGGAGGACGTTGCAGTGCTCCTCCATGTTTGTCAGTACTGTGTCAAAGATACTTGACCCCCTGGTGGGAATGCAGACCAGATGTTCCAGAGCATTTGCATTGACAAAGTCCAGAAATCTCCAAGCCTGCATGTTAATGGACATGTATGTTTCTGAGTTTATGGAAGGGTAGTTAAAATCATCCATGATTAGTAGTGTTGGGCTGAATGGTAACTGATTATAGTAACTTCATGTATGTGGAGTGATTTTCATGGTTCATGGTTGGGGACCTGTAGCTAGTGATGGTATGGTGGGGGATTTTGTCTGTGGTCACCCTTATTATCTTTTCCCCTCTTCTATCACTATAGTAGTGCCTCTAGCAATTAATATAAACACCCCTTTTTCTTTTGCTCTTGATATTCTGCCGACTATCCATCCTGAAATTCTTTCTTTATCAAATTCAGAAGCTCAAATCTTTCCAAATGTGTCTCCTATAGCACTCCTATTAGCACTTTACATTTTTTAATATAATTCAGTGTTCTTTCCTTTTTATCTACCTGTAAGACAATTCACATTCCACAATATGGAAAATGTTGCCATTATGATAACAAGTTATTATTCCCACCTACTATATATGATGGCTTTTTTAGCTGTCGATTTCCAGCGTTTGTGATATATGCACCTACTAATGTTTGGCAAGTTGATATTTCATACAGTTGTTTCTTGTCATCTCCTTTTGAACATATGTCACTTTTTTGTTTGTTTTAATGAAAACCCATCAAACAAAAAATAAATACACTCCCAAGAACACTCTCATAACATGTTAACTAATACAAACATATAAAACAATGTACATTTTCATATAATGGAGTTTAACCCTCCTTGTAGGAGCAATTGTCCTAAATAGACAGCTACAGATACAAGCACTCTCTAACCTAAATTTAAGGTTGTCCATGCTAAGACACATCCTCCTACTTACCCTAATTACTGTCTGTTTCTTTTTTTATCTTTATTCCCCTCCCACTGCTTCAATGTGGCCACCCTCAGTTCCTAATTTGTGCCTTCATAAAATTAATACAGTCTGTTCCTTACAGTTTTCCTCATACAGCAGAATATCACCGGTTTTCCCTTTGAGATCTGTCCTCTAACTCAACCATTTTTTATTTTGAAAACAATCTCTTCTTGAGCAGTCTCTTACTAAGCTATATCACTTCATCTGAACATCTGTTTAAAGCTTCTTCCATTTTTCCAGCCTTTTGAGTTGATATACTGCTTCAATGTTTCATTTATTTTAATCAGCTCTGAGCACGTTTGACTTATTTTTTCCTCTAAATTACTGGAAGACATGTCTTTCACAAAAGCTGGAGCTTGTACTGCTTTTTGTTGAACAGCTGCAGGATTCTTCCCAATCAGTGTTTTTCTTCACTGTTTATTGTTGATTTTCTTTCAGGCTGTCTTAGTTTCTTCTTTGCATCTAGGCAGTGTAATTACTAGGTAAAAATTGAATTTATTAAAAGTGACAGAGTTCCTAGCCTTTATCTTTCAATGTCTTTTGTCATATTGGGAAAGCTGAAGTTAAGCTGTTGATCAGTGTGCAGCCATCTTGGAAGTTCCCTCCACCTGGCTTACAGTCAATTTATCCTTTTAGGTAGCTATAACACAGTATGTTCTTCCCATCACTGATTTTCAGTTTTGTTTACTGAAATACAGCAATGCCCCCCATCCTCATTAACTTTTCTTCTTTTGATAGTATTTGATGAATCCCCAGTGTTCCACATAACTGTATTTTCTATGTTGTTTTTGCCCACCCCTTCTTGCTTTCCCAGTTACTGCTATCTGGCATAACCTTTGCCCCAGGTGTATCCTCAGAGCTGAACATTTTTTTGGAAGCTGCCTACACTTGGATCCCTCCTTCTGTTCCCAGTCTATGGAATTCTGCTTTTTTGCTCTTGGATGTGCATGGGAACGTACTGGACATGATCCCTTTAAGACTTACATTTATTCCTTTCCAGTGTCCCTTACACTATTACATTGCATACCAACTCAGTAGTCATGTCATACTCTTTCTATATTGCATCGTTCTCATTCATCGTCTACACTCCCCACTCCTCCTCTTCACTGGTCTGCTGCACCAGCTTCATTTGCGTAATAGTCCAACATTTTTATTTTCACTATTATTATTTTTTATTACTTGTAGTTTTACACCTCTTTATGATGCTATTTATATACTATTGTTCCTACATTTCACATTTGTCTGTGGATTGTTCTGTAGCCCTGCCTTCCACCTTTTTGACTCTAAAGGAAATTCTTCAGTCTAGCTTGATTAGTCCCTTATTTGTCCAGCAGTTCACTTCTAAGTTGCCTATACTAACACCATACTTTCATCTCCTTGTCTATCTCTGCTTCTGCTTCTTTCTCTGTATTGTGCCTAAATCCCCCTTGGGAGAGGCCCCTTGTTCTTTTCAGCCTTTGTTACTGCACTTGGTTCTTCTCCACCATCTTGTCTTTATCTCATTTCCTTGCGGTTACCTTTGTGATTTGTTTATTACCTGCTCAACTCCTTTAATTGCATCTAGCCCATTTACACTTGCTGGTCTTTCCTCATCCCTGTGACGATTTCAGCATCTGACATTGCATGTCCTCCTCGTATCTCTGTATCACCTCTCCTACAATTAAGGTTATTCCCCCAGTCCATGTCTTATAGGCAATTCAGATTTTTATTACCTGGGTAATTTAGCTGCCTGTGATACCTTTATTTAAACTTTTGAACACCCCCCATATTGTGTAGCCAGAAATATTCCCCTTCCTACTGTATTTCCAGAATTGCAATATTTCAACCACCATACTGCGGTTCCAGTCATTCTTAGTTCATTTAAGCATAGTGTTCGTTTTCCTGTAGAGTGCTTCCTTGTAATTCTCGACAAGCCTTATGAATATTACAACAAATGGGATTGCTTTAAATCTTTTTGCTTTCCTTATTAGTTAATTTTTTACAGCAAAGAATGGAAACCTGACAAAACTGTCTGAGTCAGCTTTCTGCTGCGGCTTGCCTCCATCTCATTCTGCATATCATCTCTATTAGTGTTTCTTAACTTCCTGTTATCACAAATCTGTTACGTAATAGCCACATTACAAAGTGCACCAATTCACTGTTGCTTACTCTTTTTTATATTCTAATTATCCTATTTCTTATGTGATTTTCAAGATCATTCATATTTTTTCCCTGTTTTCTATTATATTTGCTAATTTGCATATTATGTGACTCTATTCATGCAGCTCTGCTTTAAATTCTGCTTTTTCTTCCTCCACATCCTGCAGCATCCCTTGAAGCCTTTCCACTTCTGTATGTTGTCATCCTATACTTGTTTTTCAAGGAGCTCACATCCTGGCCTACTGTAATTACCTTTTCAAACAAAATACACAATAGTATCACCTTGTTTGGAACTATAAAAACAGTCATCTGTGGCTCCATTTGTTTCTGCTCACTCACCTTTGTGGATTGCTTTTTCATCCTTGGAACACTAATTCTATCCAAATTTCTACAGACTCTATCCAGAGTTTTAGGCTTAGGCAGACATCTTAGCTGGACTCAAATGCCCCCCCACCACCACCACCACCACCACTACCACCACCACCCATGTATTCTTTGTATTCTTTATTTTGACTTACCAGGGGAATCTGCTCTCCATTGTTTAACAGTCTTTTTAATTTTCCCATGAGGCAACATGTTTAATAAGACCCCATCATGGTCAGATAGTGTGCATAGTGGACATAGTTCAAGGTCATTAACAGCTGGCAGCATACTAGTTGACAAAAAAATAATCATCAGTTCTGCTTGAAGCACCATTTCCAGATGAAGAATTGATATATATGTCTCACCCCCCCCCCCCCAGATTACTGGCCATGAATTTACTAGACCCATATCCCTCAGTCCTTCTACAAGCACCATAAACGTCCTGTTGTGCCTCTACTGTTTACTAGAGAATTCCTGAACTCAGGATTTAGTACCACGTTAAAGTCTCCTTTGACCTTATATGAGTGTTCATGTATGCCATAGGGCATAAGGTTTGTTGGAACCCTGCAAAGACACTCAGTCTGTCAATGATAGGGCCACAGAATGAACTTAAAGTCATTCTCCCTTCTTGCATACACATATATAATAAAACCACCTTCTCAGCTCCTCCTCCTCTTCTAACCCAGACCAGTGATGTATTAGCATGAATTGCTACACATTTCTAGAAAAGGCAGCCAAACTGATCAACATTCTATATTCAGAAAATAAAAATAAAAATAAAATGAAATAGAATAAAATACTAATATATCAATCTGTAACAGTTAAGGAGCTAATGAAATACTAAACTACTAATGAGCAAGGTTATTACTTTGTTCCTTTCTATTATAGCACAATGACATTGTTTTTCAGCTGGACTGGCTGTGACAAAGAGCTTAAGTACCAGTCCAATGTCCTACAAGTCAGGTAAACATGATAATGCTAGGGATGTCACACATCCTTGGATCACTGATCTGCAGAGGTTTGAACGCCTTTCCTTTGAATTGTTTTAGTGAACCATCTCCCCTTTCTTGTTCAGGCCTATGGTCCTGAACAAATAAAGGTGTTTACTTCCATTTATTTCTGCCTAGGATTCCTCTCACACTGCATTAGGGAGGACCTCATTACTCTTATTTGCTGTTTCAGTTTAGTGTCTCAGAGTGCTTCTCTGTGCTGTCAAATAATGGTGACTAGGTTGTTTCCATGGTCTACATACTGGGCTTTTGTCTCAGGAAGCCATAGCATCAACTCTGAAGCAGCTATTTAGATGGTACTCTTCTGGACTGGCTTGTCACAACTGCAAATTTACCTGGGTGGGCAGGCAGTTTGTACTAAGTATTTGAGCAGGGGATTGCTGACATCTTTATGTGGAGTTGATTGCCACTACTGTTTGAAGAATTGCTGGAAAAAAAAACCCTAGCACCGCGTCTGATGTCTTAGAATATTTCCTTTCTGAATATCATTTTACACAATGCATTGTTGGATACTTAAAGTATATGAGGAACACATTTTAATAGCATAGCTTCATGAGTTACGTGACTGCTTTTACTATACACATTACTTTGGTACAGAAGTCTTGAAATAGGAGTACTGCCCCATGCAAAAATTCTTTACCATTCTTAGCAACATGCAACACAACCTCTTTAACAGTGTAGTTCAAGAATCTGAATATTAGCTGCCACAGGTAATGACCTTCCTTTAAAAGTGGTTTCAATGACCTATGAGCCCTGTTCATCCCAATCCTCTGTCTTTGTTGAAGCACCCTTGGTAGGTTCTCTTGCAAGAATGCTGCTGGATTCTGACCCTCTGCTCCTTCTTTGAGACCAGTTAGATGCAGGTTACTGTTGCAGCTGCGGTTCTCTAAATCATTAACTTTTTGCTGCAGATGGTGAATCTGTTTGTTGGTTGCTCAGAAAGGACTGGAGCATGTGCAGTCATGCAGTGTTTAGTGACATAGCCATTTGCAGAAACTGAGCTTTAACAGCTTATGACCATAGGTGCCAGAACCATAGAGTGAGGGGGAGGGGGCACCCCCCCCACACCACTTTTACAGCTGCAAGACCTGTTTTTCTTTAAGGAGGATCCAACGGAAGACTCATGCGTGTGTCACACGCTAACGTGATTTTAAAACAGTGAGCGGAAACTGTAAGTCTGCAGACAGTCACCCATGGTAAGAAGTGCTCTGTTTATAGTATGCTACTAAGAAGTGCTCTATTCTGTTTGCTTTTAGGTGCATTCAGAGAGGTCAGTTTGCTTTTAGGTGCATTTAGAGACTAGGTCCGTTTGCTTTTAGGTACATTTAGAGAGGTCCATTTGCTTGCATTTAGAGAGGTCTGTTTGCTTTTAGGTCCATTTAGAGAGGTCCGTTTGCTTTTAGGTGCATTTAGAGAGGTCCGTTTGCATGTGTGTGTGTGTGTGTGTGTGTGTGTGTGTGTGTGTGTGTGTGTGTGTGTGTGTGATGAATTATAATTTCATATTGGTCATTATGTATAATATCCTTTCATATAGGATTTAACTATTCCGTACTTTTGTTTGTAGATCCATAACACATGCATGCTGAAAATAGTGAAATATTAGATATCATCAAAGTTATATGGTGGCATTTTTTTACAACCTTGCAACTTTACTTGTGTTTTGATGCTGTGAATTAAGACTTTTATTACTTGCTTTCCTACTGAGCATGTTGTGAATGAGACCGATGACACTTCACATCCTGGCAATATACATTATCACATCCTGAAATGTCTCCCACAAGTCATACATATCAAGAAAGAGAAATATTCAAGAAATACAGCTTATTATTATTAATACCATATATGTTTAGCACGCACAAAAATATTTCTCCCAAAACAACACAGGGGTTCATAGCACATATCTTGCTAGAGACGTTTTCTGACTAATCCATATCTCTAGTTTAATAATAGATTTCTCAGGAAATTAATGTACCGAATGTACACCGGGAACTACCGCCCCATTAGCCTGATGAGCCTGGTCTGCAAGGCCATGGAACATATCATCATGGAACTCATAAACAAAGACATCGGTAATCTCCAAATTCTGGACCCTACCCAGTTCGGATTTGTAAAAGGCAGATCATGTCTCCTAAACCTGACTGACTTCTTTGAAGCAGTCACCAAAGCCATATATCAGGGTAAGGTGGTTCACACAGCTTATCTAGATCTCACCAAGGCTTTCAACACCATCCCCCACTCTGGAATTATAGATAAGCTCACTAAACTAGGTATAAATCCCTATGTCACAAGATGGGTTGCCAACTGGCTTATGGACAGAACCCACACTGTGAAAGTAGCACACTCCAAATCCGTCTTCAGACCGGTGACAAGTGGAGTATCACAGGGGTCAGTCCTGGGTCCTCTCCTGTTTGGTATCTACTTCTCTGAAGTACAGGCTAACACAGAAGGTCTTTGGCTAACAAAGTTTGCAGATGACTGTAAACTAGTAGCCATAATCGAAACTCCCAACGATGTGGACATACTACAAAAGGGCCTCACTGAGACAGATGCCTGGTGTCAAAACTATGGCCTGAAGCTCAATGCCAAAAAGTGTATTGTCATCCCCTTTGGTAAAAACTCTGTACCCATGAACTACCACATAGCTGGTAGTCTACTTAATGCGGAAAATGTGATAAGAGACCTTGGGACACAGGTGGACAGTAGACTCTCCTTTGATAATCACATTGCCACAGTGGTCAGGAAATCCTTCTACTAGGCTCACCTCATCGCAAAAGGTTTCTCATCCAGAAAAAAAGAGTTCATTGTTCCCCTCTACTCATCACTCATTAGACCCATTATAGAGTACAACGCAACTTTTGGTATGAACCTCACAAGACATCTACAACAACTGGAAAGGCCACGGAAATACCTCATAAAGAGGATTACTGGCCTCAAACAGATGCCCTACGCAGTCCGTCTCAAAAAACTCCAGCTTTACTCCGTCGCATATCACCTACTCAGAGGCGATCTCTGCCTAACATACAAAGCTATGTCAAACCCAGAGCTGTTGGACATGCTCCACTTAAAGAAATCCCAGTTCCTCCAAACTACACACTCTAGGGACCTAAACTTTGACACCACAATAAACAGAACATGCTGGAGGGATAGATTTCTGCCCCAGAGACTTCCCATACTCTGGAACAGACTACCTATCTATGTCAAACAGAGCTCCTCATTAGCACTCTTCAAGAAAAATCTTGGTGATTGGATGGGAGATAGGAAATTCACCCCGGGAATCACTTCTGTGGCTCTGCTCGACAGGGGCACAGGAAAATATTTATCTTGGGTGGCGAAAGCCAGGGTACATTTTTGGCTAGGCTTATATAGGCCCTAGGGCCAATAGCCTAGTACCCTCCTTTGAACCCATGAACCTATGAAGTAACTATATTAGCTTTAGGCTTGAAAGGGAACAATCAAATGTGAGCAGCAGTCAGTGTTGTGTTTCTTACATTTCCTGGTTCATTGCTGCCCTATGTTTAGACACAGTAGGAAATTCAATTTATTTTAGTACTTTTTATTTACGGCCTTCCATAACAAAAGAAGTAGAATAATTGCCCTTGTATTAATTAACTGACTGGTCTTGCCTGATCTGTAACTAATTTATAGGTTAAGCCACAATTAATTTCCTCTTACAATAGTGTGTGTCTGTCTGTGTGTGTCTGAGTCTGTGTGTGTGTGTGTGTGTGTGTGTGTGTGTGTGTGTGTGTGTGTGTGTGTGTGTGTGTGTGTGTGTGTGTGTGTGTGTGTGTGTGTGTGAGACAATCCCCTACTCAGGTGTAGTACAAAAGATGAATAATGTAGGAGGAAACACTTGCATCACTAGCTGGATTGCCAACTTGCTCACAGGATACAGGAGATCAAAAAAGGGGAAGAGACCAGTCACCAATGGAGTTCCCCAGGGTTCGGTACTGAGACATTTTCTGTTTGGCATATACATCTCAAAAGTAAAAGGAAATACCAAAGGGCATTGGCTGTCTAAGTTTGAGATGACTGCAAGCTAGGAGCAGTTATTGAATCCACAAATTACTTAACCATCATGCAGGAAGGTTTGTCCCAAATAATAACTGGTGTCAAAATCATGACAATGCCCTCTGAGAACTGACCCAATTGTTTGCCATTTGGGAACTTGTGTGTACAGTGACCTAACTTTTGACCAACATGTGCCCAGAGTCCTAAGAAAGCCTTTCTGTATTGCACAGCTAATAAACAAATTGATTGTGACTAGATCTAGAGATGTTTGTTGTCCCCTTTTACAAAGCTCTCATTAGGTTAATCATTTTGTATAATGCCCACTTTGGCATGTATCTGTCCAGCCCCATGCAACAATTGCAATATCTTCACAGATACCTTACTAAAAGGATACAAGTCCTAAACAATAGGTCTTGCATGGACCACCTCAAAGATTTATTATTATACTCGGTATCCTACAGACTGCTTGGAGGTGACATGTCTGGCATACAAGGCATCCTCCGACCTAATACAGATGGACCTACTGAATGTCAGCAAGTCAAATGGCATCAAAAATACTCAGTCCAGGTATCTAAACTGAATGCTGTGGAGAGATGGATATACATCACAGAGGCTACCACTGTTCCAGAACAGACTATCCATAAAAATAAAGCAAAGCTCATCCATCCATATTCAAATGCAACTTGGATCTAAGGATGGGTAATAGAAAATGTACTCCAGAATTGCCCCTCATGCCACTAATGGATAGAGGCAGTTCCTGAATGCTGCATCTCTTACATGGGTCCCCACAAATTACCTATGGTATGATCACAGTTATTCTCACTAGGGCCAATATACAATTATCAGCCATGGGATACCCAAAAGAGAATTGGCTAAGCTTAAAAATGTCCTTGAAGTGAACCTATGTTGTGGTAGTAAATAGTTATAAAAAATTACCCTTTTTAGATCACTAAGTGCCCCCCCCCCCAGTCTTTAACAGCTTCCAGCACCTATGCTTATGACTTGGATCCTATCCATTTTGTTGGGCTACATTCTTTATTTCAGCACTGTCCTACAATACTTTTTTAAACAAAGCTGCCAAATACTTGCCGCTGATGAACACAAGCAACTGGCATAGCTGCAGGCTAATCTTGTGACAGTTTCATGGATCTTGATCTCTGGGAATCTTCATTTTGCTGGGTTTTTGTCTACCACACTACAATTTTCAGAATCTCTAACTGCCTACCAATTCTGAAAGAAAAAGAGTCAAAAAAGATAAGAAAAATCCACACAGAATAAGCAAATTGGGAAAACAAAAACACCCTGATTACACGGAGCACATGTATTAGGCTACTGTCATGCTCCTGTTTGGCTCTACCCCTGAATGATGTAGTAATATATCTGAGATAACTGTGGTATAGCAACAAAAGAAAGCAATGGGACAGATCTGTTAGAATTACATGACGAAATAGATAAACTAAAGTTAAATATACAGAAAAGAAATAAAGACTCATCATAAATGAAAAAAATTGAAATAACAATATCAGAAGAATATCATTAGTCTAGAAAAAAACTTAAACTACGATCTTATTTTCTAACTCCTAATAGTATATATTTTCTTGGAAGAAATAGAAAAGTTTAAGACTTAGACAAAATTCTTGACTGTTTCAGAAATACTGGGACAAAACTGTTGTCTCTAACAGAGCTGGATCATGGTCAAATGGGGCCATAGGCAGAGTTATAGACCCCCCCCCACAGCCGTTCCTGTGTCCCATTACATGGTTCTCTCTCCCTAATTACAATGAACAGTATTAAAACCTGTCAGTGTGCATTCTCTTTTCGTCATTACTTTTACCATGATTACAGACATTTGGATTTAATTTAAAACTTTTATTTCAAATTTTATTGCACAAACACTGATGGCCATTTGTTAAACAAAACAGTCTCACATTGAAAATAGGCTTAGCATTAGAAACAGTAAACTTCTTTCCTTGAAACTCATGTTCATTGAAAATGCATCTGCCAATGCTGGATTAAGTGTATCTTGGGCCACAGGATGTTTTCAAACCATGGCCCCCCAAACACATTTTTAAGACCATCATTAATTATTTTATTTATTTATTTTATTTTACATTTGTTTACCGGGATAGTCCGACTGGATTTCAGCGGAGACCCGGATAGAAAAGCTCCATAAAGACAAACTTACATAGATTACACAGAAGTTAGCAAACAATTATAAAAACAAAGTGATTATATAAAATGGGATAGTAGTGTTCCCTAGTAGGGACTCACAATTGTCATGGACAGACAATTAAAAGTAAGAGACATCAGATTGGAAGCAGAGCTTGGTGATGTAGTCACAAGTTATGATAATTGCAGAATATGCTTTTAGTTTATAACTTAATCAGGGTTGGTACATGGGCATAGCCAATTCACTTTGAGATACTGTTTGAGGTTTTTTTGAAGAGACTTTTGGAGGATTGTATGGTTATATAGTTTGGCAATGAATTCCAGGTTTTGCCAATGAAGTTGGCAAACAGAGATTCACCAGCAGCGTTATTAGCTTTGTGGGTTTGGACCAGTAGTTTATCGGCTGACCGTAGGGATCTTATATTGCTATATGGCTTAATAATATTTTTAAGTGAGGGGGTATCCTCAGGGTGGTACAAAATTTTGTGCGATATTAAGAGTTGATTGAATTGAATTAAGCTGGGCAGTTCTAGCCACTCTAATTGTTTAAGGTTCTGGCAGTGGTGGGTTCTATAGGTGGAGCCAGTGGCGAATCTGCCAATATGATTGTAGCTATGGGACAGCTTACCTAGTTCGGATTTGTTGAGGTTTGAAAGTATAGGCGAGGTTGATAAGAGAGTAGAGAGTAGAGAGTAGGTGTGATCGGGTGATTGCAGTCCTAGCCAGTGGGGTTAAAAATGTCTTGTTTCTATACAGTGATCCAAGCTTCTTATTGATGGTCTGTATGGTTTTGTTGACCTGTAGGTCAAATTTGAGATTATTGTCTATGATAACCCCTAGCAGTTTGGTGTGATTATCTGGGGATATAGTGGTACCATTGTTAGATGTGACAGAGAATGAAAGTGTGGCGGATCTACTAGTGGGAGAGAAGAGTGGAAGTTTAGTTTTATTGGGGTTCAGAAGTAAGCGTTGATTGATGAGACAGTTCTCGATAGTGTTAAATGTATTTTGGGTTAAGATTTGCAAGTCGGATGGGGAGGTGGCTGAGCAGATGAGAGTGTAATCATTTGTGTATTGGATGCAGGTAGCTTTAGGGATAGCAGTGTGGAGGTTGTTATTAAAAATAGAGAAGAGTAGTGGACCTAGTATGGACCCTTGAGGGACACCAAGTGTGAGAGGTAACTGGCTGGAGAGTTTTCCCTGCCATAGTACCGCCTGCTCTCTACCAGTCAGGTAGGACTGGAACCACTGGACAGCAGGCTTGTTCAGGGAAACAAATTTTAGTGAAAGAAGGAGAAGTTCATGGTTGACCATGTCAAAGGCTTTTGATAGGTCAAGAAAGAGGGCAGAGGTTAGCCTATTGTCATTCCTGTTTTGGTGTATGGCAGTAGTAAAGGAAAGGAGGGCTGAGGTGGAGCTGTGGTATGGCCTGAAACCATGTTGGGAGTCGGATAGTAAGTTATTCTGTGAAAGGTATTGCATTAGTTGCTTGTGTAAACATTTCTCCATTATTTTGGCTAGTGGGGAAAGAATGGCAATGGGTCTATAGCTAGATATGTCTGAGGAGCTACCACCTTTATGGAGTGGAATGACATGAGATATTTTCCAGAGGGAGGGGCTAGCATTTTCGGATAAGGGTCTGTTGATGAGGATAGATATGGGATATGCAATGGCATCTGCAGCTATTTGCAGGTACTCTGCAGGGAGGAGGTCAGCAGTGAGGGTGGTAGGTTTTAGATTTTTTAGAAGTGTTTTGATAAAACTAGTGGATATTGGTTGGAAGCCAAATTCCGGGTGATTATTAGGTAGAGTAGGCATGTGGTTTAAGTTAGAGGGGGTTAGTTGATTTGCTAGGGATTGGATTGTTTCAGCGAAAAAGTTATTAAAGGCGCTAGCTATTGTCTCTGGGGAGCTATGGGTGTAGTTAGCCGGGGTTGGGGTTGGGGTGGTGGAGTGACCTGGACAAGGTAGTTGATTTAAGCTTGCCCAGAATCTTTGAGTGTTGTTGTGGTGTTTTTGTAGGAGATTTGGGTAGAAGCTATTTTTATCCAGTAAAATAGATTTTTTTTGTATCATTCCTGAGTTGACAATATTTTAGATGGACAAGTGGAGCTTTGGTTGTTCTCCAGTTGGCCCAGGCTCTGTTTCTAGTTTTGATTTTAGCTTTGGTATCCTTTCTGAGCCATGGTGCTGTATTTGATCTAGCTTTTATTGTATGTGCTGGAGCATGGGAATCAAGGATACTTAGGAATTTAGTGTTAAAGTGATCTATGGCCTCCTCTAATGTTAGATTTTTTAGTTTTGACCAGTCAACTGCTTTTAATTCATTTTGGAATATAGCAGCATCAAAGTTTTTCCTGTTTCTAAATGTTTTATATTTGGGCTGGTGAGGGTTTCCTGCCTTATGTTTTATGATATAGGTTAGACAACTTGGCTATTAATGCATGCATTCTTTACTCACCTTCCTGTTCAATGCAGCAAAAGTTGTCAGAGTGCATTTTAAATTTGTAGTTTTTAACATTTTTTTCAGTAAGCAGTGAAACAAAATGCATGAATCAATAATGACAAAAGTACCCATTTCAGAACATTTCAGCCATAAAAGGCCATTCAGCCTGCTATCATGATAATCCACCAATATCCATACTCAAGAATAACAGTCACTTTATCATTAGCTGTATACACATCACATGCATGATTGTGACATAAATGGTCATGGTAAAGTAATCCAATTTGCTTTACACAAATGGCCACTAGTCCTACAAACAGAGACTAATCACTTTTTAACTTTAAAAATTACTCACCCTGCTGAGCTGATAAATACAGACTTCCCCTAAACCCAAGCTGCATCGTTGACTGCATCCCTTTAAGATGTCTGTGTATTAAAAAAAAATAATAAGGACTAAAGCCACATGTTTCACTCAAATGCACACCAGCCAAGGTACTCCAAATTATTTCACACATATACCCCTCCCACACACATACACATATACAAACTTATCCTGCAAAGCCAGATTAAAGATGGTTTAAAATGACTAGATGAGAGCAAATAAACTTGCATTTCAATGTTTTATCTACAAGTGCAGCACCTGCTGCCCTTGAAGAATAAATTGCTTTTGTTGCATAAAAAAATATTGTGTTGTTAATATTGCCATAGCATTTCCTGAACTAGATCAGCTATGCAATAGGAAATGTCTGGCAAACAACGAAAACAGGTTCATAGTTAGTTAGTGGGCATGTGGTCCTGAAGGCCATTAAGAAGCCTAGCATAAATTCCCAATTGTTTTAAGGCACTGTCTGATTAAATGAAAGCATTGTCTGGTTAAATGGCTAATCAGTGTCACACAGAAGGTAAATGAAGGTGGAAAGATTCAAACCCTCCACCCTTGCCACAGGAAGCAACTCATTAAAAAGTCAGAGCTTTAGTCCCACCAGACTAACAGTTTTTTTTTAGAGAAGACTGTACCTCAGTAATATGCAAAAATGACTATTTATTTATTTATTTATTTTACATTTGTTGACCGTGATGGTCCGACTGGATACATATCCATTTTCAGCGGAATCCCGAGGAGAAAAGCTCCAGACACATAACAATTTACAAATTTTTAGGTAGATAGCATTAAGTAACAGTGAAAACAGAAAGAAAAAATAGATAGTACAATAATTTCAGTTCAGAACATACAAGCTGATTACAGGCATAGCAGAATACATCCATCTGTGAGGCATGAAACATACTTTAAGTTGTGGTAGTAGGTAAATGTTACCTTATTACCTAGGGTTTAGGATATTTTATTTAGGAAATAAAACCTAGATTAGTTAATATGATTGATCAATTTGTTTGGATGGGCTGATAGGGTAATTTGTTTGAAGTTAAAGTGAGGTGGAGGGGGTGTAAGGGGTACTAGTCAGGGTTGGTACAGGGACATAACCAATGTGACTTAAGGTGGCTTTTAAGTTTGTGTTTAAATACCGTTGGCGAAGATTCTTGGGTAATGTAATCTGGTAGTGAGTTCCAGTTTTTACCGACAGAGTTGGCGAAGAGGGAGTCACCTGCAGCGTGGTTTGATTTGGTCATAAGTACTAGAAGTTTGGTGGATGAGCGGAGTGTTCGATTGTTACTATAAGGGCGGATTATGTTTCTGAGTGCTGGCGTAGTGTCTGGGTGGTGGAGTATTTTATGGGCAACTATGAGCTGGTTGAGCTGAAGGCGTTGGTGTAGTTCCAGCCATCCCAGGAGATTCAGGTTCAGACAGTGGTGGGTCCGGTAGGGTGTGCCAGTTGCAAATCTAGCAACGTGGTTGTAGCATGTAGACAATTTTTTGAGATCGGTTTTACTCAGGTGGGAGAAGAGAGGGGAGGCATAGAGAAGGGTTGATAGAAGATGGGATCGGGCAATAGCAGTTCTTGCTTGCGGGGTTAGGAATGATCTGATCCTATAGAGGCTGCCAAATTTCTTATTGACAGTTTTTATGGTTTGATTGATGTGTACATCAAACCTAAGGTTGTCGTCAATCATGATACCCAACAGTTTAGTTTGGGTTACTGGGGAGATGATGGTGCCATTATTAGCTGTTATGTTGAATGATGGTGATTTGGTCCTATTTCTTGGGGTGAAGAGAAGTAACTTAGTTTTGTTGGGATTTAGTATTAATCGTTGGTTTAATAGCCAATTTTCAACCTTGTTGAAGGCGTTTTGGGTTATTGTGGTGAGTTTTGTAGGGGAGGAGGCAGAGCAGATCAAGGTTGAGTCATCTGCATATTGAATGCAGGTAGCCTCTGGAATGACTGCACTAAGTTCATTTATAAATATGGAAAAAAGAAGGGGACCTAGTATTGATCCCTGGGGGACTCCAAGTCTGATGGGGAGGTGAGAGGAGAGTTTACCCTTCCACAGTACTGCCTGTTGCCTGTCTTGTAGGTAAGACTCAAACCATTGGAGGGCTTGTTTATTTAAGTTTTGGGCTTCCAAACTGTTCATTAGCATTTTGTGATCCACCATGTCGAAGGCCTTGGATAGGTCTAAGAAGAGGGCAGAGGACAGATTGTCATTGTTACGATTATGGTTGATGGTGTCAGAGAAGGGGAGGAGAGCTGTTGTGGTGCTGTGATTGGGCCTAAAGCCATGTTGCGAATTGGATAGTGTCAGAAAAATATGTATTCACTTATAAGCTACTAAGAAAATATGTATTCACATATAAGCTGCTAGAAAGATATGTATCCAAACATTCAGACATATATAAGTTGTGTGGTTAGATATATAAATGAATTTGAACATATATGGAATACATAGATTGAGAAATAGAATAATATGTAATGCATTTAATTCTGTTTCACTAGAATAATAGTAGAAATAAACTCGCATATTATTGCTTGAAGCATAAGCTGCAGTGTGACTAGAAACTTGGCCTTGGCAGCGATCAGCTCGGCCTGGCTCATGTCTGTCAGTGAAAGATTATTTTTGCAAAGTTAGAAAATAATGAATCTGTGTGCATGTGTATCTTTTCCTGCTTCCACCAGAAGAACGGCCTTGTGCGCACTATCAGAGATAATGTCCAGCTGGTGAACAAGAAAGAGACAAAGAGAAGCATTAAAGAAGACATGCACCCATTGTATTCGAACTAATCTAAGAGCCTTGAACTGGCTACATCCTCGGAAGGACATTGTGACTGACCAGGTGCTTGCAAGGCTGTAATATTCTCATGGGAAAGTAACTTTTTAAAAATTGTAATATCAGCATTTTTCTTATGAATGATCATGATGTAAAAACCCTGTCACTGACCACGTCAGTGAGGTGGGCAAAAGCTGATTGCAAACAGTATAAATAATATGTGTTTCACTAATAAAACTAGACAAAATTCTGTACAAGTTTGTGTATGGTTTTTTGCCTCCTAATGTACATTAGAGTATTTGTAGATACCTGAGAAACCTGCATTACTGTTTGTTATTGACTGTCATTTTTAAATGCCAGATGATTTTTACAGTCTGACTTTAACGAATTTATTTAACATTTTGGTCCTTCGAGCCGGATTTCCCTTGGTAAGCTGCAGGTCAGAGCATATAGGTGGCACCGAAATCTGCGCAGAAGAAGGAAAGACCTCCGACTGAATTGTCGTATCTAAAGAGGCTGTCCACTTGTCTGATCTGTGGCGGCGGAAAACTGGATCCTAAAAAGAAGTATAACAGTAAGCGGGAGGCTCGGGTAAGCAGAATTCCTCTCTTTGTTTTTGTTTTAGATCAGGGACCAGGTTACACTGTGCTATTGCTAAGGTTTGTGATAGCAGGAGAGAGGTAGTCAGTATTGTATCTTGAGTCATAGATCAGGAAGTAAACAAAGCAAAGTAAAACAGTCATTCTAGACACTACTGTGGATACGGGAATAAGATACCACGTGGTACAAGAGAAAGGGTTACGTAACAGTTCTTTTTGAAGAGACATGGGAAATGAATGCACTAAAGGGTCACGTGACCGCCCTAACAGAAGACGCCAAGTATATGCAATTGCAAAGAGCAGATAATGTGAGACATTTTTCAAAATGGGTTAATAAGTATGACTTTGATGGTAAATTAGATAAAATATCATTAGTAAAACTTTTGAAACAGTTAAAATCTGATGCAGAAGGTCAGGCAAAAAACAACAACAGTTGGGCGTTCCTCAAGCACATAGGTGGATTGAGGAAGTGAACCAAGGAACAGAAAATAAAAATGCAAAAGCATTATTTTTAGACAAAGAGGATAATAATACAGTAGTAGCATCAGTCCCTCCCTACCACCTCCTCCGATGCCTTACTTAGAATATGAAGCTATCCGGAGACAACAGGGTATTAAGACAACCATTTGTAAGAGAACCTATCGGAACTAGATCCCAACACGCGAGCAAACATTTATAGATGTTCAACCAAGCGGAAATTCCTTAGATGAGAGTGAGGAGATCTGTCCATTAATTGAAGTACCAAACCCACAGGCAGGACAGGAGGGCCAGGCCTCAACTCTCTTAGTGTATAGACCGTGGACACCGGAAGACATCCGAAAGCTACAGAGGGAATTCCCATCCAAAAATTAACTTTGAGAAATTTGTACAAGATTTACAGGGTATGAGATTGAGTTATCACCTAAATGGGGAAGAGGTAGAAAAGTAGTTAGACAAATTTTGGGTCCGGACTGGCATATGATTTGTGGTGCCTGGAATGCCCGTGACGCGCAACTCAGGCCACTCCCACATAGTGACGCAGAACTAGATGCTAGATTGAAGGGTCTTACAGACCGCATTACTGAAAATGGAAACCTAGGGCAGATTGGACTTGTATTAACCAATGCGACAACAAGATAATGAAACAGTAGACGCATACTATGGTAGATTATTAGAATGTTTCAATAATCATAGTGGTATGACTATTCCTGAAAATCAAAAAAATGATAGCCCATATGAACAGCAGTTGAAGAATGCATTTTTAAAAGGTTGTATTGCCCCTATCAATAGCTTCACAAGCATATGATAGATCACCGAACAAGTAGGCTCCAAGCCTTGTTAGAGTATGCTAGGCATGCCGAAAAACATTTTAACAGTAAAAAGAAAAAGAAAACGCAGGTCTTCACAGCTGAAGACGGTGCGGAAGTTTTTGTAGTACAAACAGCCAAAAAGGGTAAGCGAAATGCTCAGGGTAACAAACGTTCTGACAGAAACTCAGAGTTTTATGAGGACAGGAAAAAGAGGTGAGTGCTTCAATTTAAGAAGGGACATTTGGCAAGGGATTGCAGGAGCAAGGCACCTGTGGAAAAGGATAAGGATGATGAGGATTGACTAGATGGCAGTTATACTGCTCGGCAGTCATTAGGAGAGACTAATGAGCAGGGGAATAATGTAAATACCTTAGAAGAAACAAATGATATGCAACCGGATGTAGAAGTTGGGGAAAGTGAAGTTTTGGACTTGGCACTACTGAGCTTGGAGCTCTATTTAGCAGACACTAAACCGGAAGTTACACTTCTGGTGGAAGGGAGAAGTCAAATTTTGTGTGATTCAGGAGCATCACGAACTTTGATACACCCTTCAAAGTTACCGAACATTCTGAGTCACCCGATTATATATTAGTGAAAGCAGCAAACGGACAGCTGTACAGGGAACCACTTTCCCATGATATAGCAATAACTGACCCTGTCTCGGTATAACCCAGAGAAGTAAAATAGTACTTTCTGCCAAATGCCCCATGAACTTATTAGGAAGAGATCTTATGCAACTTTTGGCATAGCAGTAGTCCCTACCATGAATGGTATGGAGGCACAGAGACAAACTGATGCTTTTGTAGTGATCAGAGGGTGAGGCCTATTATTGGTACAGCCAGGACCTGGTTACAACCGTCCAGGGGCAGTGACCAAGGAACTGATGAATGTAGCCACCAGCAAGGTGCTTCCCTCGATGTTGATCAACAACATTTGTTACATTGTACCCTATATTATTGTAGCACATCAGGGCCTGATAAAGAATATGAACAAAATTGTTCAGGAATCCAAATAGACTAATACTACGGACTTTATACTGGGACACTGAGGGCAATAGTGTTGTGAGTTGTTCATTACCTCAGGAGTTCTTGGAATTGTACAAATCCAATAAACTACCGCATGTTAGCCTAACCAAAACAGGAATGTTAGGTGGGTAGACTTGGGTGACAAAGTGACAAGATGGGAGAAACTAACTGACTTGGAGTTATCGGACCTAGGAGTACAGAAACAGAAACTAAATTACGCCCAGCTGTACACTTACAACAGAGTGAAGACAGCTGATTGGCGTTCTTGATAGAAGAAGAAGAAAAAGCTTTGAGTAAAATACCAGATGTTCTTTGGTCAACAGGGAAATCGGATGTAGGACTTATTCGAACAGCAGGGCCAGTAGTTATTACACCAAAATCGGCCTTTAGACCAAGAAAGACAATATCCTTTGAGCAAGGATGCGGAACAGGAATCAAACCTATCATAATGGCATTACTTAAGAAAGGGATACTGGTAGAATCTTGATTCACCATGTAATACTCCTCTATTTCCTGTTAAAAAGCAAACGGAGAATGGCGGATGGTACAAGATTTACAGGCTGTAAATGATGCGGCACCTACGGTGCCAGACCCACATACCTTGTTAAATGATTTGAAGCCGCAAACAAAATATTTCACCGTGGTAGATATTAGCAATGCTTTTCAATACCTATCCACCCTGACAGCCAGCATTGGTTTGCATTCACATTTCAGGGCAAAAGGTATATTACACCCGACTACCACAGGGATATAGTGAAAGTCCAACAATATTCGCACAAGAGATGGCCAGCAACCTGGCGGGTTTTCTCCACCAGGGGCAGTCAAGTATTACTTTATGTAGATGACATCTTGCTTGCAGCTCCTACCCAGCAGCAATGTAGGGAAGACACAATAGCATTGTTGAAATTTTGGCTGAGCAAGGGCATAAAGTGAATAAACATAAATTGCAACTTTGGAAAGAACAGGTTAAATACCTGGGATATGTGATATCCAAAGAAGGTAGAACATTAGATGAAGATAGGAAAACAGCAATCTTACAAGCACCTAGACCAACTACCAAATAGGAAATGATGTCCTTCTTGGGAACGACTAATTTTGTCGAAGTTGGATACCAAATTATGCTTTAGAAACGGCTCCATTGGCTGATTTAATATTTAAAACACCAATGGCAGCACAAGAAACACTGCATTGGACATCGGAAGCAGAAGCAGCTTTTTGCAGACTAAAACAACTGGTAGTTTCATCGTTAGTTTTAGGACTTCCGATTATCATAAGAGATTTTTCCAGACTGTAGATTGTAGGGATATATGACGTCAGTACTGACGCAACAACATGGCAAGCAACGCCCATAGCTTACTATTCATCACAGTTAGATCCGTGGCACGATCATTACCACCCTGTGTACAAGCAGTTGTTGCAGCAGCTATGGCAGTGCAAGCGCCTCAGTGGTATTGTTTCATCCTCTCACGTTGAGAGTACCTCATGCAGTTGCGATAATTTTACTGCAAGAAAAAATAGCATTTTTGTCCCCTGCCAGACATCTTTCTTGTATGACCATACTATTGAGTCAACCTCATATGACAATTGAACGATGCACAACATTAAATCCATCGACATTCCGATTCCTGTAGATGGCACACCACACACTTGCGTACAGGAAATGGAACAAATAACGTTACCCAGACAAGATCTCAGTGATGTGCCTTTAGCATGCAGAGGTGACATTTTATGTGGACGGGTCCTGTAGACGAGGACCTACAGGAAAGAACCTAGTGGGTTATGCAGTAGTGACGGATAATGAAATCATAGAAGCACAACCCCTGCAGCATAACCTGTCTGCTCAAGCAGCAGAATTGATAGCTTTGACACGCGCCTGCACTCTAGCGAAAGATAAATGTGTTAACATATATACTGACAGTCAGTATGCTTTCTCTACAGTGCATGTAACAGTGGAAGAACAGGGAATGATAACATCTACTGGCAAACCGATTAATCATGCACAATTGATTTTGAACCTGTTAGATTCTATTCAGTTACCCACTAGAATAGCTATTTGTAAATGTGCAGCCCATACCAAACAACAAGATAAAATTTCAAAAGGGAATGCTCGGGCTGATGCTGCTGCAAAACAAGCTGCCTCAAACCTAGAAACTGTGTTTTCAAATGAAGAACTACAACCTTCTGAGACTCTAGATTTAGAAATGTTAAAAACAATGCAGACATTAGCTACAAAAGCAGAAAAGCAAAAGTGGATAAATCGAGGAGCAATCCTTGAAGAGGGACTGTACATCTCCAAAGAGAAAAAACCAATATTGCCATCTAATTTATTTAGATATGCAGCTTTGTTGAGTCATGGGCAGAGCCATGTCTCAACAGGGGGGATGGTACAGTTAGTTAACAAAACATTCCAAACATACGGATTTACAATTATACACAAAAATTTTGTGCAACATGTCATATTTGTAGCAAACATCATGCACAGGGAGCATTTAAACCGAGGCGGAGCTTTCGACACCACCCTACCCGCTCCATACTATTTGTATGGATTTCATAGAACTGAATAAGTGTAAGGGAAAAATACTGTTTTGGGATCATAGATATGTGTTCCAAAAGGGTAGAAGCTTTTCCGACTAGGAATCGATGCAGCAACAGTGGCAAAAGCCTTAGTAAAAGAAATCATTCCTAGATTTGGCATACCAGAAAGAGTTTATAGTGGCAATGGAACACATTTTGTGGATCAGGCAATACACCAGCTTGGGAGAATCTTTGGGATTTCTTGAAAACCATTGTGCTTATCACCCCAGTCAGCAGGACTGGTGGAAAGGTACAATGGAATTTTGAAAACAAGTTGAGAAAATTGATAAGTGAGACTCAAAAGACTTGGATTTGCTGTCTGCCTTTAGCACTGCTGAGCATGAGAACTGTTCCAAATGTAAGGGTTTGACCCTTTGAGATAGTATTTGGGAGAGCATATTGTGTGCCACAATGGAAGGCCCTCATGCCTGCAGAGCTGGAGGCCGATAGCTCATTAGCTAGTTATATGAAGAAATTGTTAACAAATAAGACTGTTTTGCAGTTGAACTCTTTTCAGACAAAGAAGAAACAAAACCGAGGCCGTGCTGACCCCGGGGTCCTGGATCTGGCTGAAAATCATCAAAAGAAAGAACTGGGCGAGTCCAAAGTGGGAAGGTCCGTACCAAGTACTATTGGCAACACCTACTGCAGTAAAAATTGCTGAGAGATCATCTTGGGAACATTTGACGACTGTAAACCACTTAAAGAGTTTAAGTTGACAAACATTTTTAACTGACATACCACAGAAACAGGATGGCCAGAGGCAGAGTGAATAAAATGCAAAACAACCCCAAAGACATTGGTTCACTGGCCTACTGATCATACATTTATTAACCATGTTTGTAGTGACCTTTTTGTTGTTATGGTTTTTCTTGCATATAACTACAGAAGTGAAATTGATAAACGCGGATAATGAACTAGCTATAGACTGGCACCCTAATTTCAACACATACCTGGCTATGAAACGAGTCTATGTAGAGACTATGAACGCTTCAATTGCTGGGTTTGTACTGCAATACCCACAGCATATGGAGGACTTTTAATGTCTGCTGTCCCCTTGGGGATAAATGAAACTTGGGAAAACCTATTATTTGACACGGTACTGTGAGATCACAAGACAAAGTGGCATTATATTTACCACTCAGAAAGGAATTGTTTGCTTTGTTAAAATGATACACTCCAGGTTGGTTGGAGTAACTGTAACATAACTGTGTCTTACAAATGTTATATAAAACCTGTAGACCAAGGTACTAGTTGTAGCAGAACTATGGTTTGTATTTAAGCTTGATGAAAACAACATTGAGAGATGTGCAAAAACTCCTGAAATATATAGACAATTATCTGTTATAGATAAAAAATGTTTCATTCAGGGTTAACCATCAGTACTAAAGTAGAAAACTGTTATTTTGTTTGTGGAAAGGCCTATAAATGGTTACCTGAGAATTGGTCCGCAGTTGCTTTTTGGGTTATAGGGATCCAGCCCTAACACATACTGCAGAATTGCCCCTGCAAAATACGTGAGAAATGTAGCTCAGCAAGCCGAGAATACAGTCAGAAAACCTGCTAATCCAGTGGGTAAGATTGAAGCAAGCTGGAAGGATCATTCGCTGAAGGACAAAGAAAAACTGACTCATATGGACTTGACTGACAGTGTTATATCCTGGGCTAGGATATACCCAGCCTACAGAGCAGTCAAATCGATTTGGGAACTGAGGAAATTGTCAAAACTCCTCAAGTAATGAGCAATGCGACTTTTTCCGCTCTTGAACTTGTGACTGATGAAATGAATGCAATGAGAACAGTCGTATTACAGAACCGAATGACTTCACCCTAGCGGCGAGAGGTGGTAAATGCGCCGCTTATCAAAGAAGAATGCTGTAACATTCCAGACAACCAACATGAAATCAATGATCACCTGGAGGTAATACAGCAGGTGTCAGCAATGGCAGAACCAGGCCCAAACCCACTGACGAACTTTTTCCAGAATCTATTTGGGGGTGTCCTTATGAATATTCTGATTGCAATTTGTGTAGTACTGCTCATAATTGGAGCATGTGTCTGCTGCATACCCTGTGTGAAAAAATTAGTTAAAGACCTAGTTGACATATCAGTAACTGAAACTATGTACCAGGACATGGAATTGAATTTGTTGATACCAAGCGAAAGCCTATCTGAAATATAAAACAAATGACTTACTTAGCTGAAAGTCCTTGAAAGGAAGAGGCTAAGAAATGAAATAATACTGTTTATGTTTCAAATAGAATGAAATGCATTAACAGGAGGGAGAATGTCAGAAAAATATGTATTCACTTATAAGCTACTAAGAAAATATGTATTCACATATAAGCTGCTAGAAAGATATGTATCCAAACATTCAGACATATATAAGTTGTGTGGTTAGATATATAAATGAATTTGAACATATATGGAATACATAGATTGAGAAATAGAATAATATGTAATGCATTTAATTCTGTTTCACTAGAATAATAGTAGAAATAAACTCGCATATTATTGCTTGAAGCATAAGCTGCAGTGTGACTAGAAACTTGGCCTATCAGCTCGGCCTGGCTCATGTCTGTCAGTGAAAGATTATTTTTGCAAAGTTAGAAAATAATGAATCTGTGTGCATGTGTATCTTTTCCTGCTTCCACCAGAAGAACGGCCTTACTATCAGAGATAATGTCCAGCTGGTGAACAAGAAAGAGACAAAGAGAAGCATTAAAGAAGACATGCACCCATTGTATTCGAACTAATCTAAGAGCCCTGAATTGGCTACATCCTCGGAAGGACATTGTGACTGACCAGGTGCTTGCAAGGCTGTAATATTCTCATGGGAAAGTAACTTTTAAAATTGTAATATCAGCATTTTTCTTATGAATGATCATGATGTAAAAACCCTGTCACTGACCACGTCAGTGAGGTGGGCAAAAGCTGATTGCAAACAGTATAAATAATATGTGTTTCACTAATAAAACTAGACAAAATTCTGTACAAGTTTGTGTATGGTTTTTTGCCTCCTAATGTACATTAGAGTATTTGTAGATACCTGAGAAACCTGCATTACTGTTTGTTATTGACTGTCATTTTTAAATGCCAGATGATTTTTACAGTCTGACTTTAACGAATTTATTTAACAGATAGTAGTTTGTTCTCTGAGAGATATTTCATGAGTTGAATATGAACGCACTTTTCCATGATCTTAGCTAGTGGAGACAGAATAGCTATTGGCCTGTAGTTGGACAGTTCAGTAGAACTGCCCCCCTTGTGTAGTGGTATGACGTGAGATTTTCCATATGTTGGGGATAACGGCTTCTGATATGGTTCGGTTGATAAGGACAGAGCTAGGGTATGCAATTGCCTCTGCAGCCTTTTGTAAGTAGTCAGCTGGGAGGAGGTCTGCAGCCAGGGTGGTGGGTCTTAGTTTACTAAGTCCAGGAGTCCAGGAAACTAAGGGGTCCAGGAAAGTAAATAATGTGGGAAGAAATAGCCAGGGAATTGTTATGGCTAGGCTTGTATCGGCCCTAGGGCTGATAGCCTAGTACCAACCTATGAACCTATGAAGTAGGGTCTTAATGAGTTTGGTGGGGGCAGGTGGGAGTTTGAAGGGGGCTATTGTATTGGACTTTGTTTTGTTAGGATTAAGTCCTGTGGGTGTGAGTTGGTTAGCTAAAGTTTGGATGGTTTCAGTGAAGAAGGAGTTAAAGGAGTTTGCCTTGTCTTCTGGGGTTTTTTGATTGGTGCCAGATGGGTTTGGGGTGGTGGTTTGTCCTGGGTGGAGGAGTCTATTTATTCCTGTCCAGAATTTCTGAGGTTTAGTTTTGTGTACTTGTTGTAGGCGGTGGTAGTAGTTCTTTTTATCTACTGTTATGGATTTTTTGCCTCATTTCTTAGTTGCCTAAATAGGAGTTGGTCAGGTTGGGTTTTAGTTGTGCGGTAGGTGGCCCATGCTTTATTTCTTGATGCAATTTTGTCCCTAGATTCTTTGGTGAGCCAAGGTGCAGTGTTGACCTTGGTTCTACTAGTCTGACTAGGGGCATGAAGGTTAAGGATAGTGAGGAATTTGTCATTGAAGTAAGAGACTGCTTCATCTAGTGGGAGCCATTTTAGGGCAGACCAGTTGCATGCCTTTAGTTCACTGTTAAATTTTAGAGGATCAAAACTTTTGTTGCATCTTATAGTTCTGTATGTGGGTTGTTGACAGTTATTAATCTTGTGTCTGAGTATATATGTGAGGCAATGGTCACTTAGATTGTCTGGTAATGTGCCTGTTGAGTAGAGATCGGGGGAGTTGTTGATGAGTATCCAGTCTAGAGTACTAGCTTTGTTATGTGATTTACTTAGCCTAGTGGGTGAGGTTATGGTTTGAGTAAATCCATGGAGGTTAATATGGGTCTTTGGGGATTGAGTGGAACAGGCTGACCAGTCAGTGTTGACATCCCCGAGGATTATAGTTTCCTGTGGCTGGTTGTTGTTGAGCCAGGTTAGGAACTCCTCAAGGGTGTCAATGTTCTTCCCTGGGGGAATGTAGACACAGACAATGTTTATGCTTTTTTGTTTATTAATATGTAGCTTTGTGATGATGATTTCACCGTTATTGAATAGGGGGGGTTGCAGGGTGGCTATGGTGACAGATATGGTGGATTTATAGAATATTGCTACCCCACCAGCAGTCGCATCAAGTTGTGCGTCAATCTCCGGGGCCTCAAGCCAGGAAGACAAGTCTCGTCGCTGGGTTGCGTTACTTAAAGGGACATGGTCATTGGGCGAATGCATAGTGTAGAGTTCCACTTGAGAGTCAGTAAGACTATTAGTGGGTGTGTTGCTGTTACCTCGTATCAAATCTTGCACCCTCTCTGCTCCTGTTTCATTGGTTGAAAGGAGAAGCAGCACGGCAGGACATACATGTGGGCAAAGTCAGAAAGCTAATAATAATGCTACCATCGACCACAGGACAAGCAGAACACGACAATGAGGCACAAACCAGGAATAAAAAAGGTTGAAGTTTAATCCAATAGGTCACACTGACTGAGCGCTTTCTCCAGTACAACTGGCTTCTTCAGAGTCGTTAACAAACACACCCAGCTTAGTTTCCTTTAAATAACACAGTGAGGTTCAATTAATCAATTAAACCTATCATCAATTATCAAGATTTTCAAAATTTAAAAAAATAGTTCTATGTTTTGTGCTTTTTCACCTTCTTTGTGGGTACGATCAAGTCTATGCATGTTGTACCCAGGTGGCAGGACTTCATTGTCCTTGGTGGCAGGTTTTAGCCATGTTTCTGTGAGGCAGAGTATCTCAAGTGAATATACTGCTACATAAGAGATATTGAAAATTAAACAGTTCTGATCATCACTCTGAATAATGCAGACAAATGTCAAAGCCTTTGCATTTGATGGATGCTATAAATAAGGTACTGCAAATATATATTAATAAAATGCACCATGTTTAGACTGTATTACATAATCCAAGCCTAGTAATGAATAAAGTTATTCTTTACTGCAATGAGTAAAATTCCAGAAAATAAATGCTGTTGGAGTAGTTTTTGTTCAACAACCCACAAGTCATACAAAAATTAGAAATATCACTGCATATAGCATACTATTTCAGTTTTTTTTTTTGGGGGGGGGGTGCATGCTTGCATGTCACCTGCATCTAATTTTTGACCTCCCTAGGTATTCTCTGTCAGACTACTCCAAAAAATATTTAACAAATAACAGAGCAGCAGGTTTTGCATCAGCATGTTATCTCCTGTACCAGACTGGGTCTGGCAGTTGGATTAAGGCTCTTACCCCCTGTACGTAAAGTACAGCTATGGACACATTGATCATTTTGGTTGTACTTTGTAGCATAACTCCAAATGCTATGCACATTGCTCATACTTACTATGGATTTCTTGTTCAAAGCATAACGCCCGTTGCTGACTGCTTGTATATACTGGTGAGTTGCTGAGTTCTTGGACTAAAAACTCCAAATCTAACACTGCAGAGGACTAATTGAAGTTTTAGCATAACACTACCATATTTTTGCTGCAAGCACTCCAATTCAGATCTTGTGCCATCTCCCATTCAAATCTTGCACCCTCTCTGCTCCTATTTCATTGGTTGAAAGGAGAAGCAGCACGGCAGGACATACATGTGGGCAAAGTCAGAAAGCTTTTTAATTCTTAAAGTATCAGTACCAGCTCAGTATGCGTTTGCAAAGTAAGAAAACTTTTCTTTCAGATTTAATGCTGTAGCCATCCTCTCCATCAGCATGGGGCACTAGGCAACTGCCTATGTAGCCTACTGCTGGATCCAGCCCTGGTGTCTAAAGATAATTTGGGAGACAGAAATGTAACCAAGACTTTTTTAAATAAGGATAGACACAATAAAATACTATGAAGCAAATAAAAAGAAATACCTAATCCAGTAACAGAATTAAAAGAACAGATAAGAAGTCTGAATGAAAGTAAATCTGCAGGTAATGATGGCATATTTTCTGAATTATATAAAATATTACCTCATAATATTTTATTTCTTTTAATAAAAGTATTTACAGAAATTAAAACTACATTAAATATTCCTCCCTCGTGGAGATATGCATTAATCTCTTCTTTACTAAAACATGATAAGGACCCATCTCTTTGTTCTTCTTATAGACCTATATCACTTTTAAATGCTGACTATAAAATGTTTATGTCCATGCTTGCCAACGGACTCATAAGTTCATAGGTTCATAAGTATATACTAGGCTAATGACCACCAGGATATATATAAGCTCAGTCGCAAAATCCGACTGTGCCTCTATGTATCATGGGCATTTATTAGGAAGGTGTATATTAGAAAGTTTCTAAAGGTTATGTAAGGGGGGTATGTTAGTCTGGGCATGCCTACTGTCTGTCTCTGTCTATAAGAGATATAGGGGCCAGACCCAGGGTGAATTTCTGATTTTCCATCCATTGGTCAATGTTACACTTGTATAGGGTTAGCATGGGAACCCTCTGTCTTACCAACATGACCTGTTTATGTGGCAAGCAAAATTTGAATCCTTATAGCTTGTGGCTATGATATTGTTCATTATGCAGATGTGTGAAACGTCCGTCAGAGCTGGATCCAAGGATGCCTTGTATGTCAGAAATAGATGGTCTGTCAGTAACCTGTTGGAAACTGATTATAGAGATAGGGCTTTAAGGTGATCCATATAGAACAATATGCTTATTCCCTGGATTCTCATGGTAAGGAGCCTTTGTCAATGTTCCAGCTGCTGCAAATGTCTGGTCAGGTACACGCTGAAGGGGACATTATACTCAATGATGAGTCTGATGAGGGCTGAATAAAGTAGCACTATAACTTTCTTGGACCTGGATGCCATGTCCTTACTTATAAGTCAGGTGACATAGAATGACATTTTCACTTCATTGGCCACATGTTGGTCAAATGCCAGATTACTATCTACATGTGTTCCTGGATCCCTGATTATTGGGTCAACTCTTAGGGGTGTCATATTGATGGAGTAATTAACCTGAATGGCAGTTTTCCTAAAAGGCACTATAATGCACTTTGTAGCATTGAGATTTAATGTATGACTTTGGCACCATTCATTTGTCTGTTAGACCCTCTTGTAATGTTTGTGTCATGGGGGTATGATAGCTCCATTTTGCAGTCATCTGCGAACTTGGTCAGCCAAAAGCCCCTAACATTAGTCTTTACTTCTGAAAAGTAGATGTCAAATAGAAGGGGGTCCCAGCACAGAGCCCTGAGGTACCCCACCATTGTACCTATCGCTTAGTGGAGGTGGTCTCACCAATCTTGACTTCCTGGGTCCTATCTGGTAATCCAGTGAGTTATTTAGGGGTTTATGCTCAGTTTGTTGAGTTTGTCAACTATACCCGAGTGGGGTATTGTACTGAATACCTTGGCCAGGCCCAGGTACGTGGTATGCAACAATTTCCCCTTATCCAGTGCCTTGGTGACCTTCTCAAAGAAGTCCACCTCGTTAATAGGCATGACCTTCTCTTGTCAACTCCAAACTGGCTGGGGTCCAGTATCTAAAGGTTACCTAGGTTTTGTTGATCATTTACATGATAATTTGTTCCATGGTCTGTAGTTTCCAGGGTTGGCTGACGGTCCACCCTTGTGAAATAGGATACCTGTAGCAATACTCAATTCTCATGGTACAAAGCCTGCTTTAAGGCGAAAGTTAAAAAGTGACTTAAGTGGTCCTGATAGGTCATGTTTCAAGCTATTTAGGAGGCATCCCAGAATACTATTGAGGCCCACTGATGCATGTTTTGGCCTTAGCGAGCTCCACCAGGACTTATTCTCTGCTAATAGCTAGGGGGGCAGATTTGTGCAAGTATGTTTTTTTGTGGAGGGGAGGTAAGGGGCAAAGTCTGAGCTTGATATGTCAGCCAGTAGATTTGCTATGTCAATCTGCTCATTGAAGGTGGCACCATTGAACACCAGTTTGCTGTGTTCTGCCTCTGAGGTTACAAACATAGCTGTAGAAGACCTTGTGGTTGTCTTTAGCCTGTGCAGCTGTCTTGACCTCATAGCTGGCCTTGTTGGACTTCATTAGTCCTCTTAGTTGCCTGTTTACTTTAATTAGAGAGCTCTTATCATTATGGGAGTTTTAAACCCAGGCTGTCTGGATGAAAAACAGGAATCGTAACCATTAGACCATGCATAAGGGACATCCTACTCTCTACAGTAATAGATGAGGATCAAACTATCTTTATATTAAATAGACAAACACAGGATAACTTCAAAAGTATAAATACTGTACTCTTAATAGTATGAGAGAATTGTCTATACTAAGCTTGGATTTAGATAAACGCTCTGATTCTGTAAACCTTGTCTTACTTATCTAAGGTGTTAGAACCATATCATTTCCCAAGCAACTTCATATCTCATATTAACCATATTAATCATAGTTCTTTTTCATATGTTAAACTAGTAAATGAACAAAACAGGGTTGCCCCTTATCTCCCTTATTTGCTTTGGTTATCAAACAATTACATAAAGCCAAATAATGATAGTGTTTTTTAAGCTAAATGATCATCTTCTTCTTTTCCCAGTTAGGGGTCGCCACGGCAGATCACCTGTCCACTCATGATTGGCAGTAGAGTTTTACAGTGTTGAGTTGCCAGCCTGGCACCCAACCTTCCACAGAAGGCACACACACACACATGCACTCACGCCTAGGGCCAATTTAGAGCATCCAATCCACCTACAGCATGTCCTTGGGATGTGGGAGGAAACCCACACAACCACAAGGAGAACATGCAGACTCTGCACAGAAGGCAACCCAGCCAAGGATCAAACCAGAAAACCTCTTGTTGGGAGGTGACAATGCTAACCGCTGCACCGCAGTGGCTGCCCAAGCTAAATTATCAATATACTCTAAAATTAAGTTATGGGTTGATGGCATTTTAGTAACATTTGATAATACTGAGTCTTGATCCCTGGGGTGAATTTCCTATTACCCATCTAATCATCAAGATTTTTCTTGAAGAGTGCTAATGAGGAGCTCTGTTTGACGTAGATAGATAGTCTGTTCCAGAGTATGGGAAGTCTCTGGGACAGGAATCTATCCCTCCAGCATGTTCTGTTTATTGTGGTGACAAGGTTTAGGTCCCTAGAGTGTGTAGCTTGGAGGAATTGGGATTTCTTTAAGTGGAGCATGTCCAACAGCTCTGGGTTTGACATAGCTTTGTATGTTAGGCAGAGATTGCCTCTGAGTAGGCGATATGCGACGGAGTAAAGCTGGAGTTTTTTGAGACGGTCTGTGTAAGGCATCTGCTTGAGGACAGTAATCCTCTTTGTGAGGTATTTTTCTGGCCTTTCCAGTTGTTCTAGATGTCTTGTGAGGTACATACCAAAAGAGGCATTGTACTCTATAATGGGTCTAATGAGTGATGAGTAGAGGGGAACAATGACCTCTTTTTTTCTGGATGAGAAACCTTTTGTGATGAGGTGTGCCACGTAGAAGGATTTCCTGACAACTGTGGCGATGTGATTATCAAAGGAGAGACTACTGTCCACCTGTGTCCCAAGGTCTCTTATCACATTTTCTGTGTTAAGTAGACTACTGCCTATGTGGTAGTTCATGGGCACAGAGTTTTTACCAAAAGGGATGACAATGCATTTGTTGGCATTGAGCTTGAGACCATAGCTTTGACACCAGGATTCTATCTCAGTGACCCCCTTTTGTAGGCTGTCCACATCATTAGGAGTTTCGATTATGGCTCCTAGTTTGCAGTCATCTACAAATTTAGTTAGCCAAAGACCTTCTGTGTTAGTCTGTACTTCAGAGAAGTAGATACCAAACAGTAGAGGACCCAGGACTGAACCCTGTGGTGCTCCACTTGTCACTGGTCTGAAGTTGGATTTGGAGTCTGCTACTTTCACAGTGTGGGTTCTGTCAGTAAGCCAGTTGGCAACCCATCTTGTGACATAGGGATTTATACCTAGTTTAGTGATTTTATCTATAATTCCAGAGTGGGGAATGGTGTCAAACGCCTTGGCGAGATCTACATAGGCTGTGTGAACTACCTTACCCTCATCTATGGCTTTGGTGACTACTTCAAAGAAGTCTATCAGATTTAGGAGACATGATCTGCCTTTTACAAACCCGAACTGTGTGGGGTCCAGAGTTTGGAGATCTCCAATGTCTTTGTTTATGAGTTCCATGATGATACGTTCCATGGCCTTGCAGACCAGGCTCGTCAGGCTAGTGGGGCATTAGTTCCCGGGATCTGTTGTGGCCCCCCTTTGTGGAGTGGGATAACCGTCGCAGTGCGCCATTCAATGGGCACAAAGCCCGAGGTGAGGCTATGATTGAACATGGTACTTAAGTGGGGTGCCAGTTCATTCTGTAGTTCATGTAGAAGGCAGCCTGGGATGTTGTCAGGTCCCATGGATGCTGTGTTCTTGGCTTTGGAGAGTGAGGTTTTTACCTGTGCAGCTGTGATTACAGGAACTTTGCATTCTTCCCGTATAAAGATGGGCCCTTTAGGGGGTGAGGGGGGGGGGTAAAATTAGCACTGAACCTATCTGCCAGGATGTTGGCAATATCAGTTGGTTCTGTATATTTAGTGTCATTGTGCTGCAACTCAGAGCAGATCTGAGTGTTGCCATTGAGATTCTTGACATAGCTATAGAATGCTTTGTGGTTGTCTTTAGAATCAGTGGTGATTTTGTTTTCATAACTAGCTTTGGAGGATTTTATGAGGGATCTCAGCTTTTTACTGAGGCTGATCAGGGAATTCCTCCAATCATGGGATTTTACTCTTTTTTGCAACAGTTTCTTTCTTCTGTTGTAGAGTTTGTTTATGGCAGAAGACCACCAGATTGCCTTCCTTTTTTTGGAGGATAGCATCTTGGTTCTGTTAGGCATAGCACGTTCCATGTACTCGTGTAAGTGCTTATGAAGTGCATTTGTGTAGGATTCAGCAGTCGTACCTCTACTGTCCATCTGCATGGGTGTCGTGAAGTTTGCCACTTCTGTCTTAAGAAGCGTGAAGTTGGCTTTGGAGAAAATTTTTACGGTTGTTTTCCTAATGGGGAGTGGGAGCGGGATGTAGATGTCTAGGGTGATTTGCTTGTGGTCAGATCTGACTACTGAGGAGCTGACCTCTGGTGTGGAACATCGGTCACTCATGTTGGTGATGACCAGGTCTTGGATATTGCTGCCCCTGGTGGGGATGTGGATAAGTTGATCCAAGGCGTTAGAATTGATGATTTCCAGAAAGCGTTGAGCAAAAGAGTTGGTACATGAGTAGTTTTTCCAGTTAATGTTAGGGTAGTTGAAATTACCCATTATTAGAGTGTTGGGTTGTACCTTAATATTTTCCAGTGTATCCAGAAAAGAGGAGTGGGAATCCTGGGCATGGTGGGGGGGTTTTCGCAAGCTACAATCTGGATTGAGGTTTTGCCCAGAGTTAGTTGAACTTGGATAATCTCGGATGCATTATGCCGAGCAACTAGCTTGGAGGTGTGGATATCCTTAATGAATATGGACACGCCTCCACCTTTAGTGTTTCGGTCCAGGTTTGGTGGCCGAAAGGTGTGGTATGAATTATAGCCTGGTAATACAGGGGTGCCCTCTGGAGCTTTGAACCAGGTCTCTATCACTGCACAGATGCCAATGTTCTCCATTTTAAGGAGTGCCTCGAGTGAGTGCATTTTGAGGTTTAGACTTCTAGCATTGAAGCATTACCCTCAGATTTTTCTTGCTTGTACCTGTTACGGTGGTGAATTTGTCATTTGAACCTTTCCTAAAAAAGGCACTATAGTGGTGGCAAGAGCCTTTGCCAGTATCCGGAATCCCAAGGGCGACAGGTGCAGGCCATCTCTGGCAAAGCAGCGTGGTCTGTCGATCATGTCATCCCAGGCAGACAGATACTGAAAAACCTTAGAATGACACCAGAAGCTTAGCCAATTGTTAAAGTCAATCATTTTGTCCTTGTACTGTGGTATCATTCTGGGTGATGGCAGGATGCTACTCAGAGCTAGGGTCGTACCTACCTGGGCTACAGGATCAGAGAGCTCCTCCATGTCTCTTTTCATGTAGTCCAGGGAGGTACGTCTCAGGTCATTCACACCAACATGGACAATGACAGAGTCATATTTGTACTTGTTGCGGAGTGCCCTGAGTGCGTGCATTATATAGCGGATCCTGGCACCTGACAGGCAGCTGACAGTAACTTTTTCCTTGTTTAACCTGGTGAGTGGAACATCGGTGTGCCTGACTATAGAGTCACCTATGACTAGAGTGTTGGGTACGTTATGCCTTATGGGCTGTAGTTGAGTGGCACACTGAGTATGTAGGCTATGTGTCATTTGGGTTGTGCTGGGGGGTGGAGGTTGCTTGCATTTCTGCTTTGGAGGTCTCTGTTGTTTGGGCAGGTTATTACTGAGAGCCTCTGTGAATGTAGGTGTGTGTTTTGTGCTTCTGTGTGTGTGTTTTGGTGGTGTAAGTTTTGAGAGACTATGTGATGAGTGTGGTGCGGTGCAAGTGTTTACCTTCTCCTCTTGACTGTCTAGTCCAGTCTTTGGTGAAGAGAGCTTTGCTTCCAGTTTGGCTATATAAGTGCATCTCTCACAGGTCATAGTGTTGGGTGGTAGGAGGAGAGGGTTTTCTGTGTAAATGAGGCAATTGCTGCATTGTCCCAAGATGCCCAGATTCATCAGGTAGACAGGAGAAAACACCGGGAGCTGACCTTTAGACATGCCTGAATAGGTGCTTATTTATTAAGTACTAAAAACTGTTTTCCTCTAGACAAGTGAGGAAAGTTGAATGCTGTAGTAATTTGTAACTTATTTAGTGCTTGCAATGAATTCTGAACAAGTGCTGAGCTCAAAGAAACAGATTTAAGTGCTAAAACTAAGAAGCTGGCTAGTTGCAAGGGAAAATTTGAAGAACAAACTTTATGGTGCCAGGAATAGTTTAACCCTAGTTAAGTGGGGGGGTCAGGACCTCACAAACAGTCCTGGACACAGCAAATCCATATCTGGACAAGACCTGCCACAGGAAAGGGGGGAAGCAAGCTTAGAATTTTTTTTTCAGTAAAAGTGGAAATGGAGAAAGCTGGAACAGAAGTTAATTCAACGTTAAGAATCTGAGTGAGTTGGCCTTCGCAAACGTTCTCTATTAGATTGAATGAACTAATGACACTAGACTGGGAGGAGTGTCACAGATCAAATATACAGTATGGGCGGGCAACTGCAAAACCACCAAGTATAAGAACACCACAACACTAGGGAAAGTGGGTGAGAAAAATTACCGTTCCTAGCTGTAGCTACTAAATGAAAGTTTTAAACAGATCAAGGAGCAAAAGCAGACTCTAGAGAATGCTTTTAACTGTAAACAGACAATTATAGTAAAGCACACTATTACAGTTCCTAGCTGTAGAACACAGAAACCTCAAAAAATCAAAAATGCACAGAAAATCTTGGATAGAGCACTCACAAACAGAAAATACAACTCTCGGTGTGAAAAAGCAGTTTACAGTTAAGTAATTCAGTAAACATGCAATTAGAGTAATGCAACAGTATCTAGCAATGACAAATACAGTTAAAACAGTATAAAACAGTACATAAATGCAGCAAAACAATAAAAAAAGCTTTATAACAGTGCAAAATGTAGTAGATCAACTATATAGCACAATTATAAGCATTTTAGAAGTGCAGTTCAGTGAAATAAGTGTAAGAAATAACTTATCCTGCTCTTGGAATCTTAAGGAATTTCCACTTAGTTTCAGTGATGCAATGCAATCCACAGCCTGAGCAATACAAGCACAACCTTTTCTAGACAAAGGGTTTATATACCAGTAAGAATGGAAGAGTTTGAAGATCAAATTACTACTCAGCCCCTGCTGTTACCCAATCACTCGTACTACAGAAGGTCAGAAGGCCTTGTTACACTCAATAATAATGAAGACAATCAGCAGAAAATGGCTGCCAGAAACACAGGAAACTCAAACAAAACTACCAGCCTAGACAACAGGCCTCTATCAAGATTATGCCACCTAAGCAGAATACAGAAACCTCACTTTAAAAGCATAGAAAGAACACCCACAAAGAGAAAATACAAGCCTCTGTATGCAAAAGCAGTTTATAATTTAGTAATTAAATAAAAATGCAATTAAAGTAATGCACACTATTACAGTTCCTAGATGTAGCCACTAAATTAAAGTTTTAAACAGATCAAGGAGCAAAAGCAGACTCTAGAGAATGCTTTTAACTGTAAACAAACAATTATAGTAATGCACACTATTACAGTTCCTAGCTGTAAAAGACAGCAATCTCAAAAAATCAAAAATGCACAGAAAAGCTTGGATAGAGCACTCACAAACAGAAAATACAACTCTTAGTATGAAAAAGCAGTTTACAGTTAAGTAATTCAGTAAACATGCAATTAGAGTAATGAAACAGTATCTAGCAATGACAAATACAGTTAAAACAGTATAAAACAGTACATAAATGCAGTGAAACAATAAAAAACGCTTTATAACAGTGCAAAATGTAGTAGATCAACTGTATAGCACAATAATAAGCATTTCAGAAGTGCAGTTCAGTGAAATAAGTGTAAGAAATAACTTATCCTGCTCTAGGAATCTTAAGGAATTTCCACTTAGTTTCAGTAATGCAATTCAATCCACAGCCTGAGCAATACAAGCACAAGCTTTTCTAGACAAAGGGTTTATATACCAGTAAGAATGGAAGAGTTTGAAGATCAAATTACTACTCAGCCCCTGCTGTTACCCAATCACTCGTACTACAGAAGGTCAGGAGGCCTTGTTACTCTCAATAATAATGAAGACAATCAGCAGAAAATGGCTGCCAGAAACACAGGAAACGCAAACAAAACTACCAGCCTAGACAACAGGCCTCTATCAAGATTATGCCACCTGAGCAGAACACAGAAACCTCACTTTAAAAGCATAGAAAGAACACCCACAAAGAGAAAATACAAGTCTCTGTATGCAAAAGCAGTTTACAATTTAGTAATTAAATAAAAAATACAATTATAGTAATGCACCCTATTACAGTTCCTACTATTACAGTTCCTAGCTGTAGAACACAGAAACCTCAAAAAATCAAAAATGCACAGAAAAGCTTGGATAGAGTACTCACAAACAGAAAATACAACTCTCAGTATGAAAAAGCAGTTTACAGTTTAGTAATTCAGTAAACATGCAATTAGAGTAATGAAACAGTATCTAGCAATGACAAATACAGTTAAAACAGTATAAAACAGTACATAAATGCAGTGAAACAATAAAAAATGTTTTATAACAGTGCAAAATGTAGTAGATCAACTGTATAGCACAATAATAAGCATTTCAGAAGTGCAGTTCAGTGAAATAAGTGTAAGAAATAACTTATCCTGCTCTAGGAATCTTAAGGAATTTCCACTTAGTTTCAGTAATGCAATTCAATCCACAGCCTGAGCAATACAAGCACAAGCTTTTCTAGACAAAGGGTTTATATACCAGTAAGAATGGAAGAGTTTGAAGATCAAATTACTACTCAGCCCCTGCTGTTACCCAATCACTCGTACTACAGAAGGTCAGGAGGCCTTGTTACTCTCAATAATAATGAAGACAATCAGCAGAAAATGGCTGCCAGAAACACAGGAAACTCAAACAAAACTACCAGCCTAGACAACAGGCCTCTATCAAGATTATGCCACCTGAGCAGAACACAGAAACCTCACTTTAAAAGCATAGAAAGAACACCCACAAAGAGAAAATACAAGTCTCTGTATGCAAAAGCAGTTTACAATTTAGTAATTAAATAAAAAATACAATTATAGTAATGCACACTATTACAGTTCCTAGCTGTAGAACACAGAAACCTCAAAAAATCAAAAATGCACAGAAAAGCTTGGATAGAGTACTCACAAACAGAAAATACAACTCTCAGTATGAAAAAGCAGTTTACAGTTTAGTAATTCAGTAAACATGCAATTAGAGTAATGAAACAGTATCTAGCAATGACAAATACAGTTAAAACAGTATAAAACAGTACATAAATGCAGTGAAACAATAAAAAATGTTTTATAACAGTGCAAAATGTAGTAGATCAACTGTATATCACAATTATAAGTGTTTCAGAACTGCAGTTCAGAGAAATAGGTGTAAGAAATAACTTATCTTGCTCTTGGAATCTTAAGGAATTTCCACTTAGTTTCAGTAATGCAATGCAATCCACAGCCTGAACAATACAAGCACAACCTTTTCTAGACAAAGGGTTTATATGCCAGTAAGAATAGAAGAGTTTGAAGATCAAATTACTACTCATCCCCTGCTGTTACCCAATCACTCGTACTACAGAAGGTCAGGAGGCCTTGTTACTCTCAATAATAATGAAAACAATCAGCAGAAAATGGCTGCCAGAAACACAGGAAACTCAAACAAAACTACCAGCCTAGACAACAGGCCTCTGTCAAGATTATGCCACCTGAGCAGAACACAGAAACCTCACTTTAAAAGCATAGAAAGAACACCCACAAAGAGAAAATACAAGTCTCAGTATGCAAAAGCAGTTTACAATTTAGTAATTAAATAAAAATGCAATTAAAGTAATGCACACTATTACAGTTCCTAGATGTAGCCACTAAATTAAAGTTTTAAACAGATCAAGGAGCAAAAGCAGACTCTAGAGAATGCTTTTAACTGTAAACAGACAATTATAGTAATGCACACTATTACAGTTCCTAGCTGTAGAACACAGAAACCTCAAAAAATCAAAAACACACAGAAAAGCTCGGATAGAGCACTCACAAACAGAAAATACAACTCTTAGTATGAAAAAGCAGTTTACAGTTAAATAATTCAGTAAACATGCAATTAGAGTAATGAAACAGTATCTAGCAATAACAAATACAGTCAAAACAGTATAAAACAGTACATAAATGCAGTGAAACAATAAAAAAAGCTTTATAACAGTGCTAAATGTAGTAGATTAATTGTATAGCACAATTATAAACATTTCAGAAGTGCAGTTCAGTGAAATAAGTGTAAGAAATAACTTATCCTGCTCTTGGAATCTTAAGGAATTTCCACTTAGTTTCAGTAATGAAATGCAATCCACAGCCTGAGCAATACAATACAACATGTTTAACAATATATTTTTATGGCATCCCAATAGACCCAGAATAACTTTGGGACACCATGTAAGAGACTGGAGAACAGCACAATAGGTCTTTGCCGATCAAGAAACACATACTCTAGCATCTGTCATTAAAAGAGTGGCTTTATGGTTAAACTCAGATTATTCAACCTATTGCAAAAGACTAAATTAAATCATTTGGGTAAACAATGAAATAATCTCCATGCAAATATACACATTTTAAATAATACAGTAAAATGGGTGTTAAAGATACTTTATTAAATACACTAATAATCCAACAAACTCCAACTAGCTAAATAATATATTAAAATCATTCAGGAATCTTGTATATAAATATCCAGAGATGAAAGCATGGTGTTTTACATTTTCCCAATATCTTTTACACCAGATTGTATAGATAGTCTAAATTTTCAAAGATGTTAATCTTAAAAAATAGAGATCAGATATTTTGGAGTCAAATGTTAACAGGACCAAAAGGGGACCAAATTACATAACACTGATTATTTAATGACTAAATATGATTTAGATATGGATAATTGGTTTATAGTACAAATGAATAGCCAGTCCATAATCTCTAAAGATGACAATCTCAGGTATGGTCTGTGACGCTCGGTTAATATCACACCGGGCTGTCACCAATTAATGTAATGTCCAGATAAATAACCCACCGAACTGCCAATAAATGTGACATCTCCCACTATTCTGTGTCAGTAACTAAGGAGCTTCAATCCTCACTACTGACTCTAATGGGAGACTGTCACTTAAACAGGAGTAATATTTCACAATTTTTCCCTAAGAGCACAACAGGAACATGCTCTATAGCCTGGGACTGGACTGCATACTTCTGTCCACCCCAATGAAATTCCTTATTACACACTTCAGAGCAATGTGTCCCAGTTTAGGACCTCTGATACTCACACAAATAAATTAAATCTCACACATCCAAACACTTCTGGGAAAGCCTGACACAGTTTTCCAGCTGTCTCTTCCCCAAAATAATACATTAATGCTGCCATCAATCACAGTGTCTTCACGTCCTTCTAAAGGGGTGTCCAATTATGAAAATTAAATATTAAAACAAATAGTAGCAAATGACCTAAACAGCCAGGATTTCAGAGTGGCCTGGGAAGATATCATGGCAAGTGTAAGCACACTCATATCACTAAAGAAAAACATTGATTGTCCAGCCACAATGTAAGTTAATAAAAAATATGTAGCAAAATGATTAAAATATAAAACAGTAATTCCCAATAAACAAACATAACTCAATTACTAAGAAAATGAAACCAATACTGTAGGATAGAAATTCAACATTCATAAAAACTCTAACTGATCTAGCTGATTAGTTATAATTTCCTAACTAAAGAACACTGTCCATGATCTAAACTAAATTACTACAACAGAGCAAAGGCAAGCTTACAGTTCTTGGTGTATCCTTTTTGGGTATCCACTGCACAGTACATCTGTGAGCAACTGACAACTGTAACTAACAACTGACTTCTGACTACAGCAGGCTCTTTTGTAGACCAGCCTGTCAACTGTTCTAGTTCTACTTTTCATTTCATCTTTTTAAATTCATCCAGCTTCTGACAGTAACATATAGCAACTGTCAACATTCTAATGACATAATCTGTTGATCAGCTGAATCTGAGACAGTTTGCCTTTAGAATCTCTCTTCACAAACATGCACAGTTAGAAATATAAAAGGACAATGCTCAAGTCTTTAAAGCATTCTGTTCACACAGATCATAACTCAACATGTAAGAACTTATTTACAATATCATAGCTAGTCATGCTGGCATACAATACACACGACAATCTGAAATTATATACAAAAACTCAGCCAGACATGCTAGCACAAATAACAGTGTTTAATTTCTTCATATGGTTAATAAAGAATATTCATGGTCAATAAAGACTATCCATCTATTATTGATTTTCTAAATGATCATTCTCTTAATATTTTAGATTGTTAATTAAATGAGTACATTCATATTCTTTGTCTCATCTATATATAATAATTTCAAAAACTTCAGAATAAAGAACTGAGGAGCCAGTGATAAGCTTTCGTCCCTTTATTGGTAACTAGGACTTCTTCAGACAATTTGAAAAAAGTGAAAATACAGATATTTATATAAGAAGAAATGGGTGGTGAACCAAGGATCAGATATGAGCAATCAGTGAATAGCAAATACTCATGAATAAACAATGAAAAGTAAATACTCATGAATAATTAACATACTGTAGAAGCAACCTATTCAGTGAATAAAAAGTGGAACCATCAAATGTATATGAGGAAAAGGTTATAATAAAACTTTTTGTGAACATATTTGTTTGTGTCTTTCGGCTTTTCCCAGTTAGGGGTCGCCACAGCGGAACTCTGGTCCGCTAATGATTGGCAGTAGATTTTTTACTTGCTGGCTTGCCGGGCCTAATGCATAACCTTCACCGAAGGAATGCCCATTCACGCATGTCGCCACACAGAAGACGCTCTAACTGAGAATCGAACGGGCAACGTCTAACTGTGAGGCGACAACTCTACCGCAGCACCACCACCTCACTTCTTAGACACTTGCATTTCCATTGATCCAAATGACCTTTCATGGACATCCACTTTGTACAGAAAATAAACTTTTCGTAATAATTATTTGGACTTCACTAGTATGCATCCTCGTTTCATGAAGCGAAACATGGTATATCTCTATTTTCAAAGGAAGCTCTTAGTGATGTAGACTTTTTAAATAAAAAATAGGTGTTGTACCTAGCTTATTAGAGACTTCTTGGCTATTAGTCAAAATATTCCAGTTAGCGTTAATAATAGATCTAATATTAGCAGAGTCTCTACACATAGGAATAGGAAAGGCTACTGTCCAGTCACGTAAATTATCAGTCATGGACGACTGAGTGGAAAGAGAAATCTGAGAGTCCGTGGAGCTGGTATTAGTGTGGTCCAAAAGTGGAACAATCCTAGGTAATGAGTTCCCTGGATCAGTTGGATACGTAGCCATGGTATCCAAAGTAGGAGCATGTGAAGACAGTGGAGTCAGTAACTGCATTTTTGACAAAACCTTTTTTAACAATAGGTGGAAACTTCACATATCTGGCTTCTGAAATCTCCGCAATAAGTTCATCCAAAAGATCACTAAGGTAATGTCTGTCCATTAGCAGAGACTTAAGAGCTAAACATTCACTGTTAAACAGGTCATCATTACTAACTAACCGAGAAATGCGAATAAATTGCCCTCTAGCCATGTTTCGCTTCATGAAATGAGGATGCATACTAGTGAAGTCCAAATAATTATTACGAAAAGTTTCTTTTCTGTACAAAGTGGATGTCCATGAAAAGTCATTTGGATCAATGGAAATGCAAGTGTCTAAGAAGTGAGGTGGTGGTGCTGCGGTAGCGTTGTCGCCTCACAGTTAGACGTTGCCCGTTCGATTCTCAGTTAGAGCGTCTTCTCTGGGGCAACATGCGTGAATGGGCATTCCTTCGGTGAAGGTTATGCATTAGGCCCGGCAAGCCAGCAAGTAAAAATCTACTGCCAATCATTAGCGGACCGGAGTTCCGCTGTGGCGACCCCTAACCGGGAAAAGCCGAAAGACACAAACAAATATGTTCACAAAAAGTTTTATTATAACCTTTTCCTCATATACATTTGATGGTTCCACTTTTTATTCACTGAATAGGTTGCTTCTACAGTATGTTAATTATTCATGAGTATTTATTTTTCATTGTTTATTCATGAGTATTTACTATTCACTGATTGCTCATATCTGATCCTTGATTCACCACCCATTTATTCTTATATAAATATCTGTATTTTCACTTTTTTCAAATTGTCTGAAGAAGTCCTAGTTACCAATAAAGGGACAAAAGCTTATCACTGGCTCCTCAGTTCTTTATTCTGAAGTTTTTGAAGTTATATTTTATTATTCCTCATTGTGATCTAAGAGTTCGACAGTTTTGTAGTTTATATATAATAATTATTTATGTAGTATATACATTGATACAAATGTTTCCTTTTTTTTTTCCATAATCAATCTTTATTATTTTTCTGAATAAACTAACAATATTACATAAACAAACCCAAGAAAATAAAACAAAGCCCAAATGCTACTACAAAATATATACACTATATACATGAATGCTTCCATCAATTAAACAAGATCAATCTAAACAGATAATTGATGCTAAACACAGATATACACTTACATGTCCAGGGGTTAAAGTGGATTAGAATCTTAAGCCAACAGAATATTAAAAATTTTTTCCCATATTTTCGGATTATTTTTTTCCTATGATCCTTAATTAATAATTTGTGAGCTAAAATATGTTTCATCGCTAATCCTTTAAAGTTATCCCATGAAGTTTGGGATGGGGTCAACCAATTTATAGCTATATAAAGTTTCATTAGCAAGAAAATATTTATCAGTATAATTATTTGGGATTTATCCAAATTATTCGGAGGAATATGTAGAATCATAAATTCCCAGGAAAGTGTAGAATGTTGATAACCCATCTTTTGTAACTGAATTTTTAGGGAATTCCAAAGTTTGTATATGCATTTACAGCTCCAGAACATGTGTAAAAGGTCAGCCACTTGATCCTTACAGTATGGACATTTAGGCAAATTTTTAGAATTGAATTTATGCAAGCTAAGACGAGTATAGTAAGCATTATTAATAATTATTAATTGGGTAAATAATAACTTCTGAAGAGATATTGATTTTATAGTTAAATTAATTGCTTTTAATATTTTATTATCTTCTATCAATGGTATTTTTTCCCTCCAATATTTTGATAACAATATTTGATTTTGGTATTTTAAATCTTTTACCAATTTATATGTAGAACTTATATATTTGGAATCTTGTATAAGGGTTTGCCATAAATTAGAACACATGGTTAAATTTTCTTCCTTAATTCTAATCTCACTGAAAAAACTTATAGATAGATCCTTTATTTGTCTAAGTATAATTAAATAAGATTTAGGAAGGTTCATCTCTTTCAAGATATCATGTATTGAAAAACCAAGATAAGGGTACATATCAATTAAAGTTAAATTGACAATAAGTGGAAATTTATTAAGATTTATCAGTTGATTATTGATTTTCAAATTTGGGTTCTTGTGGAAGGGTTGAAAAGTCATCATATGTTGCAAAAGATTTAATGAATGAAAAAAATTTTGTATCAATGATATGTATAATCTAATATGCTCCATTAAAGGATATAATTTCAAATTGTCTTTTTTTAAAAAGGGTAATGCCTTAGGGTTAATGTTCAAACTTACAGCATGTTTATAATTCAGAACCAACCAATTTGGTACCCATTTACCACTAGCTGTGTCAAAGTTAGCAATTCTCAAAATCCTATTAGCATTTATTATTAAGTAATAAACTTCAAAATTAGGTAAATCAAGCCCACCTTTATTCTTGAGTCATCATTTTATCGTAAGATATTCTGGTTTTCCTAGGCTCCCATACAAATTTAGCCAATTCCATTATGAATCTTTTTAAAGAAATTCTTATTAATTAATACTTGACTAGCTCGGAAAATATATAATATTCTAGGAATACATTCATTTTAATAATTGAGACCTTTGCCATTGTTGGTAACTTTAAATTATTCCATCTTTTAAGTCAGACAATATATGATCCCAAATTACTTGAACATTATTAACATAAAATCTCTATCATCTGTAGAAAAGATAATACCCAAGTATTTTATTTTCTCTTCAGATTTTATATGTCCTACCAATGGTAAAAGCGAAAAGGGTTTTGGAGTTCTTAAAGGGAATAAATTACTTTTCTTAAGATTTATTTTGTAATTGGATATTTCCACAAATTCCTCCACCGCCTTTAAAATTTTCTCGGTATCTGAGATAGGTGTCATACAATAAATATTAAGGTCATCCGCAAAAGCAGCCATAGATATTTTAGTACCATAGATCACTGGTGCATTATAATATGTATTTTGTTTAAAGTATAGGAATAGAGGTTCTAAATATAAATTGAATAAAATTGGAGATAATGGACAGCCTTGACGAGTTCCGTTTTTAATTTGTATTCTTTTGGAAAAAATGTTATTAATATATAAAGTTGTATAAGGTTTATCATATAATTTTTGTAATGTTGAAATAAACTCTTGAGGTATATCAAAATATGGTAAAATATCGAACAAAAATTTTAAATTAACTCTGTCAAATGCTTTTTGTGCGTCAATGATACAAATGTTTCCTAACTTTCAACATCCATTTCTTTGAATTTCACCTGTTCTGTAATGTGCTTTGTGATAAAGATTTTTCAATAACTGTTAGACAATTTAACTTGACAGTGATGCAGCAGTTAACACTAGTGGTTCTCCAGTCTTGGTCTTTCTTAGTTGCTTTTTTTGTAGAGTCTACAAGGCCACCCTGTGTCTGAGTTTTAACTGAGGATACCAGATTCCTCCCACAGCCCAAATACATGCTTTAGGTAAATTCTTAATCCTCAAAATTACATATAGGCATATGTGCCATGTAGGCACACACACACACACACACACACACACACACACACACACACACACACATGTGTGTGTCTGTAGGTTTATAATCAAAACTTGGAAACTGCATTGGTCAACCAGCATGTGGTCGACTTGCAGTTTCCAAGTTGGCATAATGTCAAACCAAAAACAATTGACTACACTACAGCGAACAGGTAGTGTAGGTCGATATTTTGGGTTCGACATTATGTAGGGAGGTCGCGGTTCAGTGAGGAGCAGGGAATTAGCCCATTTCCTTTTTCCTGATGATTAAACTTTTCTTGTAAATATGTTGTAAATACATTGTTACTTCTGTAAATTATTTACCTTTACACAGTTTGTTTTTTGCATCATCATGTTAGATTTCCCACTTGTATTTTTATTAATTAGATTAGATTTGTCTTTTCTTGTCATGTAAAGATCTTTTTCTGTAAACTGTGTGTTTAGTGGAGCTTTTCTCCTCAGGTCTCCACTGAAAATGGGCCACAAACCCAGCTGGACCAACCCGGTTAACAAATGTCAATAAATAAATAAATAAATCAATTTCCTCACTGTAGCGCAATCTTGGAGTTGGTATATTTAATGTGCAGGAGGTGAGGGGGCATAGCCCCACACATGGGAGTGGAGGGGGAGAGTAGCTCCCCCTGCAAAATATTACAATTAACATGCCATTGACCATTGAGTGTAACGGTACATTAATATACATAGCATGGGTGACTGACGTCACCTCCTGCTATGTCGAACTCGTTGAACCAGGCAGTTCAGGTATGTCATTTCTGACATTCTGCCTTTGAGACATGTCGGAAATTGACATTTTCCATTGACATTATGGTCATTCGATTAAAGCATTTTCAAGAATAGGATAGTAAACCATGTCTGTATGTGTATGCGTGGGTGCTTTTAAGTGCATGAGTGTGTGTGTGAGAGACATTGCTTATGGAATGAATTTATTCCTGTTGTATTTCATTCAGTGCTATGATAGGTTCCAGCTCCTTAGTAACTATGAAATACATGAATCAGGAAACTTGGAAAAGAATAAACATGTTATCATATTTTAACATGGGCTTAAATTTAAACAAGTGCAATTAGAATAGTTAAAGCTCACTGATCATGTACTGCTGTCCATCTATTAGGGATTACTGAATCACTTGGTGTGCAGTCCATGAAATGCATGCAACTGTCATTGCTGTCAGCCTCCTACCTCAAGATATAGGGCCAAAGCCAAAAATAATCAGGGACAGTGGTCCAGAATCAGGGTTATTTTTTAAGTGTTGGTGCTAATCACTTAGAAATATGATACAATATGATAATTTATATTAATATGATTTTTAAGGGTAAAAGTCTGAAATTATAATACCTGCCATTATTTAATAACAGTTATATGCAGTAATTTGCCAAAAAGTCGCAATTTATGAGTGAAAAACAAAATGCGGTGATCAAATCAGGTATCCATGAAAATCAAGAGAGTTGAAAAGTATTGTAGCTCTGTTTCATTGTCTGCCTATATTAAAGGTATGAATTACATTGCCTTGCAGGATGTGTGATAGTTTATTTTTATCAGGGTGTCACTCAGAAAATCTAAAAACATAAAAAATATTTATCAATATTTTGAATGCTATTTGATAATTTTTAATTTGAATGGGAATAAATTTGAGATTTTAAATTGTGGCCAGATGATTGCATTATTCATACAATATCTGCATTTTTAGCAGCATTTAAAGAACTGCCTGTGCATATTTCATCTGTTGTGATGTTAATTGCCAGCTTCACAGTATATTAATTTTGTCACTGTGTGCAGTCTATCCATTTGTTCTGTTGATGAAGAGAAGCAGATACTGGTTATTGTACATAATAGGTATAAAGAAGTGCTTAAAATGTAATGTCTTTAAGAGTAATTTTTTGTGTTTATATCTACAAACTGCACAGCAAAATAATAAGTGTAATAGCCTTCTATGGAACAGTCATTTTAATATTCAGTTTGAAGTCATATTATCCATCCACTGACCATTAATATTTCTTTGGTGTGAAATGTAGACTGCCCAGAATAAAATTGCCAAGTCAAGAAAAGACTGGAAGTAGTTGAGTTAATGAGGGTGTAAATCACAGCAGAGTGCATATTTCTTATCCTTGGCAACTCTATTTGTCATAGGGCTAAATTCAGAAGAGCTGCCCTGAGGTATACATGAGGTATACCCCTCATGGTAACCTTTTTGTGTTCAGAGACAGGCCACTGTGGTGCTCCATGTCTTAATGCAAAAGCACCACAGTAAGGTTGCCTCTGTGACCATGCTAGATGCTAATGAGGCAATCTGCGAGGGAGAGGCATATGCTAATTAGCCATGTGCTGTCTCCCAGAACTGCCTGCAGTAAGGCATTTACACAACCAGATGCATAAATATGCATGGACACTTGTGATTTTGGTTGTTTATCCATCTCAGGAGAGGTAATTGCTCTGGAGTTTAGTAGTCAGATAGTATTATGGGGTGTGTGTGTGTATCCCAGTCTGGGAAGTCAAAGAATGGGGGTTTGTTATGGGGTTGGTTAGGCATGTGTGTAGGGGGTGAAAGTGTGAATGCATGTGGGGAGGAGTTAGGGTGGCTGCCATACTTCCACACACCTCTAGACTAACAAGCAAGCCTGAAACATTGGGTCAGGGGGATCACTAACCACCAGGAGTAACTTGAGATCAGCATGCTATAACAGTGCTTAGAGGCAAGGGAACAACTAGACACCAGGAAATAACTATTTCAACTCATGTATAACCCCATTTAAACCTAATGTTGATCAGGGGGAAACACTAGACACCAGGGAATAACTTTGAGGACATAGGATGGGGGGGGGGTAACACTAGCCATCAGGAATTACACTTTCATCTCATGTGTTAACTCCACTTAAACCTAATGTTGATTGGGGGAAATACTAGACACCAGGGAATAACTAACCATTAGGCTTTACCCCTTAATTTTGTGCCTTAATGGGACTTACACATAACATGTGTTGGGGGGGATACTCCATATAGCATGTCTTAATGGCATTTAATTAAAGAAAATCACCATGAAGCAGAGAACCGTTCAACACATGGGATATTTATTTTTATTTTTTATTTATTTTACATTTGTTTACCGGGCTAGTCCAACTGGATATATTTCCATTTTCAGCAGAGGCCCGGGGAGAAAAGCTCCACATTAAGGTTAATACAAACAAGTCATTACATAAAGAAAGCAAATAGTTAGTAAAAAATACATACAGAAATAAGGTTCAATCTAAAATATAATAGGAGAAAAATTATGCTAGGAAGGACATTTTGCTTCTATTTACAGTATAGGAATAGGGGAGTTATACATTAGTAGAGCGTTCATAAAGAGTAAATATACATAAGCAATAAAAAATACAACCGTCCAGCTTTGTTAATTAAATTGTAACAGAGACTAATTAACCAAGGTGTTTCGAGATAGTTCTTCAGAAGGGAGAGAGTAGGAGGAGGTAAGAGAAGGTAAAGGTCATTAGTAGAATCATGAGATTAGTCAGGATTGATGCATGGGCATAGCCAGAGTGTTTTTAGGTGTTGTTTGAGTTTTTGTTTAAAGAGGAAGGGTGATGATATAGTACTTAGAGTGGTAGGTAGTGATTTCCAGTGTTTCCCTATGGTGTTAGAAAATAGTGAATCGCCTGCAATGTTATTGGACTTAGTTAGCTTCACAAGAGGTTTATTAGAGGAGCGTAGTGAATTTAGATTAGAATAGGGAGAAATAAGATCAGAAAGTATAGGGGTATTTTTCGGTTGGTGAAATATCCTGTGAATAAAGGTAAGTTGGGAGAGTAGTAGTGTATTTTTCAGTTCTAGCCAGTTTAGTTGTAATACATTTTGACAGTGATGAGTCCGAAATGGATTTCCAGTAGCAAATCTAGCAATGCTATTGTATGCATTTGCTAGTTTAGTAAGGTTTTTTTTTCTTTAAGTTAGTGTATATGGGAGAGGCATAAAGAAGAGTAGAAATAAGATGAGATTGAGCGAGTGTAATTCTGGCCTGTGGAGCTAGAAAGGTTTTAATTCTAAATAAGGAGCCACGTTTTCTATTTACGGTTTTGATAGTATTATTAATGTGGTTATCAAAAGTGAGGTTATTGTCAATTGTAATACCTAACAGTTTTGTGGTAGAGTCAGGGAGTATATGTGTACCATTTTTAGAAGTAATAGAGAAGTCTAAGAGGGGGGACTTACTATTGGGTCTGAAAAGCAGGAGTTTGGTTTTATTGGCATTTAAAAGTAGGCACCGTTTCAAGAACCATGCCTCAACTGTGGTAAATATGTTCTGTGTTAGGGTTTGTAGTTCAGAGGAGGTATTAGCAGAGCAAATGAGAGTTGAGTCGTCTGCATATTGAATACGTGTAGCTTGAGGTATTGCTACATGCAAGTCATTTATGAATAGGGAGAAAAGGAGGGGACCTAGGATGGAACCTTGTGGTACTCCAAGAGTGACTGGCAGAAGAGATGAAAGTGTGTTTTCCCAGAGAACAGCCTGTTGCCTGTTACTAAGGTAGGAAGTAAACCATTGAACCGCTTTGGTATCTAGTGAGAGAGAGATTCAAGGGTTTTTAGGAGCAAATGGTGGTTTACCATGTCAAAGGCTTTTGACAGGTCTAAGAAGAGTGCAGATGTTAGGATACTATTATTGCGGTTTCTATTGATACACTCTGTAAATGATATGAGAGCTGTGGTAGTGCTATGATATGGCCTAAAGCCATGTTGGCAGTTAGCTAGTAAATTGAATTGAGTTAAGTGGTGCATTAGCTGATGATGAATACATTTCTCCATTATTTTTGCTAGGGGAGATAGGAGAGCTATAGGTCTATAGTTAGAATACTCTTTTGAGCTGCCTCCTTTATGTAAAGGGATTATGTGGGAAATCTTCCAGATAGCAGGGATGGTTCCTTCCATAATGGTTCTGTTTATGAGGAGGGATATAGGATAAGCTACTGCTTCGGCCGCTTTTTGAAGGTATTCTGATGGTAACTGATCTGCAGATGGGGTACAGGGTTTGAGTTTTAGGATGAGTTTCAGGATGTAGGAAGTAGAGATAGGTTGTAGTTGAAATATGGGGAGATTAGCAGGTAAACAGGTGTGGGGGTATGATTTGTCAATAGTAAGTTGGTTTGCTAAAGACTTAATGGTGTCTGTGAAAAAGGAGTTAAAGACATTGGCAGTTTGGTCTGAGGTGTTCATTTCAGCCCCTGAAGGTGAAGGTGTACTAGAGCGGCCTGGGTGTAGGAGCGAATTTAAGGTTGACCAGAACCTTTTAGGGTTGTTGTAGTGAGTTTGTTGTAGTTTACAGTAATAATCTTTTTATCCATAAAAACAGCTTTTTTAGTGCTATTTCTTAACTGTCTAAAGGTTTGATGGTCTGAAATAGTTTTTGTAGTTCTCCATTTAGCCCAAGATTTATTTCTAAGTAGTATTTTTTGTCTTGTCTCTTTGGACAGCCAGGGGGCAGGTTTAGATTTAACTCTGACAGATCGTTTTGGAGCATGTTGGTCGAGGATAGCTAGGAATTTGGTGTTGAAGTAATTGGTAGCATCTTCAAGGGTTAGGGTTTTTAGAAGATTCCAGTTACAGGCTTTTAGTTCATTTTGAAATAGTAATGGGTTAAAGTGTTTATTACTGCGTGAGACCCTGTAGGTAGGAGTATAATTAATGTCATTTTTTTGTCTTATGATGTAAGTTAAGGAATGATCACTTACATCATCAGGCAAAGTTCCTACTGTATATGTTTGTTGCAGTTTGTTAGTAAGAATTCAGTCTAAAATACTTTCTTTGTTATTGGGTTTATTGATTCTTGTGGGATTATTAATTGTCTGAGTAAAGCCATGAAGATTTATATGGGATGAGGGATTATTTGTATTGACAGAGGACCAATCACAATTAAAGTCCCCTAGAATGATAGTTTCTTGTGGGTAAGAAGAAGATATACAGCTTAGGATATTCTCAATTTTAGTGTAATTATATAAATAGTGCACCTTAAAGGCAATGGAAAGCATTCCAACTCGGCACCCTTCCACCTCCTACAGAAGATAGCAGTCTCTGTACCATGGATGTAAACTGAATAATAACAAAGACTTGGGAAAAAGTAAATAATAAAAAAAGGAGGGGGGACAGTTTCAAACATCAGTATTAACCTGTTGTACTAATAAGTTAGAGCAGCAAAAGGGTGTTTTAATGTATAATGAGGATTTTTGGCACTATTCAATGCCTGCAACAGTTTGTGAGTTATGAGGGAGAAGCACAGGGAATATAATGCATATCACTAGTGTAAGAAATCTAGACAAAACCAAAATTAATGATGAGACACACATGAACAGGGAAGGATTTTAATTACCTACCTTACAAAATTAGAAAGTCTCTAGAATAATAGTGTGCAATTACTGAAGGATATGAAGTGCTAAACTCTAATGTCTGCATTAATGACTGACTGTAATCATCTGTGATTTAGCAGGGAAGAAAAAAATGGCATTGGGGGCATTCTGACAACACAGAGACAGGTCTGGGCTATGTGGTATGTGTGTGTGTGTGTGTGTGTGTGTGTGTGTGTGTGTGTGTGTGTGTGTGTGTGTGTGTGTGTGTGTGTGTGTGTGTGTGTGTGTGTGTGTGTGACAGAATGAATGGGGGACTGCATTTGTTAACACAATACATTGGTCACCAGTGTCAACTACTGCAGCACGTGCTGATTAGCACACACAGCAGCTAACACAAATTCAGATACTTGCAAATTCGTTGATAGTAATGACTTTCTTCATTGTGGATAATGTGTCTCTGAATCCAATAGTACAGCAAAGTGGAAACAGGGCCTTTTTAACACAGCTATTAACACAAGCTCTACAGTTGTTGGTGAATCCTTGAGATGATCTTTGTTTGTGTGTGCACGTGTGCATGTTTGTACAAACTGCATATATGTTTAGCACTGAGCATTAAGGCTATAAGTATCTAATAAGCTTCATTTTGTAGTCTTTGGTTTGATTCCCTCAGCCTCTCATTACAGAAATTGTGTGTGACAAAGGAAAGAGGGATTGGTGCATAGTAGTCTTAGCCAGTTAACAAACAGATGAAATCAAATAAAGTCCTGCAAACAGGTTCTATCATTGCCCATTGCAGTAAATGTTGTGCCCAGTAATTTTCTCTTTACAATCTTTATAATTTGCTAAACATATTGTTGATAAAATTGCAATCTTTCTTGAATAAAAAGTCAGACTCAGGAAATGGGAAGAACTGGCAAAGATATTATGGGCTGTACATAACTGAATGCGTAATTTCTGGATTCCCCAAAATGGACGGTAGATCCCATTCCTAAGTCAGTAGGTTATTCTGTAGCCATTCCTGATGGCAGGAAGTTTTTTTTTGGACGTGTTGTCATAATAGTAGTAAATAAATAGCTAAATATCCCAGAATGCAAACAAAAAAAAATGTGTGTTATGTTAAAAGGAATTGCAAAGCTTATTGGGTAGACAGGAAAATAAATAAGATGGATCTGCCTTTTTTTCAGATGGTTTGTGTTCTACTTATATGTTTATTGCATGCATTAAACTCACAGCACTGAACTTAAATAAATTACCACTTAAAGCTCTTCACACTACCATTGTGCTAGGCTTTGTATAGGCTATCATTTCACCACTGCACAATATGTGGTCTTGTAATTGTGCTGTGCAGTTGACTTGGATGTCATCTCTGCAGCCATTCCATGTTGGTTTAATATTCTCCTCTAAAAATATTTGTGCTGTGTTCTGAACTACTTCTCCTTCTGCCCTATGCTCTCCCACCCATGAGTTTAACAATCCCTCCATTTTCCTTACTTCCAGCTCAGTGTGTTTTTCCTGCTCTCCTCTTACTTCATTCCTTTGTCCCCTACTTCTGTACCTGTATTTATTGTAAAATAATTGCTTTATCATGACTTAGCTGATGTTTCTGTATAAGTAGGTAAACTAGATACTAAGCACTTCTAAATACTGTATGTGCTTGACATTCCTTCACAAATCTTATGGTTTGTGGCTGCTTTTTTAAATAAGTACATATTTTTGTTCATATCTAAAGAACTACATAGGGCATTAAAACTATTCTTGAAACGTTGTATGTAGTATATTTCTTAGTATGTAACATAAACAAAGATAAAGGCCGTCTGCTAGTACAGATATCCTCCACTAAGTTGGCGAAAAGTTTTACAGGGTATATATACTGTTATAAGTATTCACTGTTCAGGATTGCTTTAAGTATGATTATGTGTAGCAATTCAGTTTGCATTGCATGATGGTCTTCAGTATCCTGTACTGCCTGGTGCTTTTCTCCCTGAGTAGCTACTGTAAAAAGGATTTGCTCAGTTTGTCCTCCCTCCCAACAAACAGAAATGAATAAATGTAAAAATGCTCATAGGGTATATGGCTGTCTCAGTCAACCAGTCAGTACAGCAGTGCCTGTAGCTCACATAATTCATACTATAAATTGATATCCACAGATCTGAATGCTTATATCATTCCATGGCATTAAAATAACATACCTTTTATGAACTACAAATTAGAAAAGGATCTGATTTAAATCAGGACTCTTGTCAAGGTATAGAGTCTGTTCATGGGTAGGTACTAGGCAATCACCATCAACAACCAACTACCAACCCATATACACTGCAGACCATCACAAACCTTGCCAAACAAAAATATCCAAAAGTTTCCTCTAGCTTCAAGGAAGGCCAGACAAAATAGACAAGGGTAGAATTTAGGCAGACCATCCAGTTGTCTAGTTTTACTTTGAAGGCAGCAAAGTCACTACTCTGTTTGACTTGTAGTGAAAGTTTATTAAAGAGATGAGGAATACATTCAGATATGACTATCATGCCAATGTGTTGTATTTATCAACTGATGATTCAGTTGCTTTAAGTGGACATTTGAGGTGTAATTTGTTCTGAGAAGGAATCGGTCAAAGAGAACTGGATCTTTCATCCAGATATGCTATATATACTGCATAACCACTATCCACTACTGTGGTTACCTTTTCAAATAAGGTATAAGCTAAAGAGGCAGGGCTCTTTTTAACAAAACAAAACTGATGAGTGCCCATGGTGAAGAGATTTTCATTATCCAACTTAATAAGATTTGAGATAATGTGCTCCATATGAGGCTAGTGAGACTATAGTTACCAGGGTCTGTGGTTGTACCACCCTTGTATAATGATATTACAATTGCTGTTTTCCAGGCTTCATGAATGCAGCCAGTAGAGAGGTTAAGTAGGGATACAGATAAGCCATATTTGTTACTGGTAATCAGGCAATCTGGTATGTAATCAGGGTCTTAGATATTGACAGGGCCGTGAGAATTTGTTTCATAGTAATTAAAAGTGGCGGCAGGGATTGTGGAATCTGTGAAATAGCTATATCTGTGGGTGGAATAAAATTTGCACTAAATTTGTCAGCTAGGATATCAGCTATTTGCTTTGGGTCAGAATGTGCAGTATTATTGTGTACTAACTCTCCACATTGTTAGGTGTTAGCTTTTAACTGCCTGACATAGTTAGAGAAATACTTGCAGTTTTAGTGATCACTTTAAGTTTGTATTCATGTTTGGGTATCCAATAGTTCTCTTAAGCTTTTTGCTAGTTTGCTTAAGTGTGCACTTAGGGTGGGTGGAATAAGACCTTTTATATACATTAAGCAATTTCTTTATCTTGTTATATAATTTATCTATAAGGGTATTCCACCACAGGGACTTGGTTTCCTTATCAATACAATTATTAAACTGGGGGTAAAAGTCAGAGGCGCAGGTAGTAGCTTTAGCAATTGGATCATTCAGAGGAGGAATAAGGTGGAATTTATTTAGTTCATCAAGTAAGTGAAAAAGGTTTGCTTTTGAGAAGTCCCTAAATACGTAGGTATTTATAATGGAAGTACCACAAATTTGAGAGGAAAAGGTCACTAAATTATGCTCTGATTTAAGAAGGCATGGTGATGCATATGGAGATGTGCAAGACGTAACCGTATATGTGAAAGCTCTAAGAATGATACTGGGGCTCCTAGAAGAATCGTTAACTATTTCTAAAAGCGAGTTAATGTTGGGCATGCTATCCAATGCAATATGGGTCAGACAGTTTACTGATGGATACTTGAAGTCTCCCAGAAGAAAGGTGTTGGGTTTAACTGAGTCTTTATCTAATGTGGTAAGATAGCTATCATGCTTAGATGGGGATATGAAGGACACTTTATGACTAGAATGAAGTGGTAATTAGTCTTGTCTATGGTGATTTACTTCTAATAGTTCAAATGTGGTATCCTGAGGAATCTGTTGTGAGTGACGATATCCTTTACAAATTCTGATGCTACCCCCCAATTGTCAGAAGTTTTTAAGACGTGATGGGCTTTATACCCAGGAATATATACAGAGAATGATTTCACTGCTGTAAAACCATGTTTCTGTAACTACACCTATATGAATGTATTCAAGTTGCAAGGGTTTCTTAAGCCCATGCATTCTTTAAGACTGGCATTGAGTAGAGTTATATCAAAATGTTCCAAATTAGAATTTATTAGGTTGAAATGTCCATCAGATGGACTCTGCCTAAAAAAGACACTAAGAGGGCAGTAATTTAGTAAGAGGCACAGAAAATCCCTGGCAAAGAAGAAAGGCCTGTCAGCTATCTTATCCCAAGCTGACACATACCTAAACCTACCAGAATAACATCCTTGACATCCTGATTTACTAATAACAACTATATTGTCTTTGAATCTTGTCAACATTCTAGTTTGCAGGGAAATATCACTCAAAACCACTGTCTTTCTTGCCTCAGAAATATGCATAGCAAGCTCAATTATATCCTTCTACATGTCCATCTGTGCATAGTGTCTAGGGTCAATAACCCCAGCATGGACCACTATCAGGTCACAATCATATCTAGCTTTACCTGCATGTGATTGAAGCATGTCTTTTCAACTCACCATTTTCCAAAAATTGAAGGCCATAGACGGTGGGTAAAAAACAAAGAAAACTCCTCAAAACATTTTTACAGCTTTTTTGTGGTGGGGACAAGCCCTTCCACAACCCTCATGTGGGGGGACAGAGCCCCCATACCCCTTAAATTATATGTACCAATTTCACAGTCACACCACAGTTTAAAAAAGGGCAAAACCTTTGTAAAGCACTGTACTGGCTTGCACAGTACAACAGATTGCAGTGAAACTCATCACAATATGGAAGGTTCTAATAGCCCTTGTTACATCCCAGATCCTTACACCAGAAAGACAGCTGTCATCCTATTCTTGTCCAACCCAGCCAGGGTGGTGTTCCTATTCCTGACAATACCATCTCCTATTACTAAAACATTACCATGGTTAGATGCAGTCTCAGTGGGCCATAAGGGCTTGGAGTCTACACCTTTGTAACTCTTAAGAGTTTTGCAGCCTAGGTGTGGGTGTGAAGGGTGTAGGTGGGTGTGTTGCTGTGTGAATTAACGTCTGTGGTTTCTTATCCTTTTGGCTGGGAGATTTAGGTAGTGGTCTCTTATCAAGTACAGTGTTAAAATCTTAAAATACCAGTACAAGCAGAAAAACTTAGAATTCACACAGACAAATGAAAAGTACAAAGGAAGTAATTCATTATTGACCCAAAAAAGTTTTACGGAGAACTGAAAAACAAAGCAAAAGTAAATGAAAGTAAGAGCAACACAACCTAAAAAAGAAGAAATCAATATATTTTTGGAGTATATATTTGCAGTAGTATTTCTGAAGACTGTGTTCATCATAACAATGATGCCAAATGCATCAAAGACTTAAAAGAAGCAGTAAAAAGCTTTAATATAGAGGAAATTCGATGGGAGGAAGTAATAATCAGAGAAAATGAGACAAAATTAAAGTAACTGTAAGTAAAACATTTTTTGTTTTTAACAGTATTTGCATAAAACACTTCATTATATCAATTCCATGATTGCTGCATGTAATAAAGATACTAAGTAAACAAGTACTTTTTTCATTTTTAGTTTTTAGAAATGCAGGCATTAAATGTAAAAAGTTGAAGAAATGCTGGACAAACACATGTTTAAGTTAAGGGCTGTAATGTTGGGCTGTTGGTTTGGGGGATAGGGTATAAAAGTGCACTGATTATAATACATGCAGAGATGAGATATTTTCTTTTACTTTTGCATGGGTGAATGCCCTTAGCTTAATCTAATAATTATTTTTTGTGTAAGCAAGTGGGCATTAAAATAAGAGACCACAATGTAATGAATGTTTTTCGTGTAGCAAATAAATGTTCAGTGTGAGTTGAGACATCTGCAGCTGATGGCAGCTGTATGTTCTGTTCTCATGTTTTCATAGAAATAAGCTGACTACAGGTGAAGGCAATAAATCTCAAGAGATATGGACATTGTTTACTGAGAAAAACATAAAATTAAAAGGTACAAGTGGAAAGCAGCTTAGTAAAAACGTTTGAAATTATTGGAAGTAAATAAGCAACAGCTGCTTTTCTGGTATCCAAATACTTCAATGCAGTTACTAGAACAATGTACAATTTAGTTTTATTTAAAGATAGCCAGTGTACTTTGTCTTAAGGCTAGAAGTTAATGCTTTTGAAAAAAATGCAAGCTGTTTTTCACATCTGGAAAGGGAAGAAAGATAAGGCAAGAACAGGCAGCAATTAGTGTAAGTAGGAACACAGGCTGTAATATGTCGTAGCATGAATAACTTTAATTTTAGGTTAAGTAACAACTATGGGTGCAACTGTTGATTTGAGACAATTGTGCCTATCAGGAGGGTTAAACTCATTATTTGAAAATGTGCATAGTTTTGTATGTTTATTTTAAGCTAGTAGGTTATGAGGATATTTGGCAGGTTGTTTTTGTTTTTTGTTTGAGTGTTTTCATTAAGAATGTGTTGTAAAATGTGACTTAAGTTCAAATAGAGGTGACAAGAAACAACTGCATAAAGGATCGACCTGCCATACATTAGTGGGTCCAGTAAACACAAAAGCTGGAAACAGACATTTTAAAAAGCTGTCGTATATATAATAGGTGGGAATAATACATTTTTTATCATAATGGCTACACTATCCATATTATTTTGGAACATAAATGGCTTTACAAGAATAGAGAAAAAAGTAAGAGTATTAAATGATATTAAAAAATGCAGAGTGCAAATAGCAACACTACAGGAGACACATTTGGAAAGAAGGGAGCATGTGAATTTTATAAAGTAAGAATTTCAGGATGGCTATTCAGCAGACTATAAGGGACAAAGAAATTACTAGAGCCCCAATAGTGATAGAAAAGGAAAAACTGATAATAAGACAGGATTTGTGGTACTAAGAGGCTACTGGCAAGGGACGTGGATTATGCTTGCACGTATTTATATTCCACCTAAAACTGTTATTATGAAGCTTAAGAAATTTTTGGTTGAAATAATCAGTATTCATCAGGGAATATTACTTATAGGTGGGGAATGGAACTTGATTTGCAACAATGAGGATGTATCTGGGGGACCAAGAAGGGACAATATAACAAAAGAGGGTAGATTTCTGAAGAAATGTATGAAAATATTTAGTATTGAACATGTGAATTCAGTAGTAGGAACTTGGAAATAATTTACATATCATTCCATAATATATAATAACTGGGCTAGATTAGACAGAAATTATATCTCACATGAACATGTACATTTAATTGAAAGCTTTGATCACATCCAATAAGTATTTCTGATCATGTGTCAATAACAACTAAGATAAGAATGCAGGGTAATGAAGTAAAAATAAGATACTTCGCCACTACCTGTTAAAAAGAGATAAATTTAAGGAATGAGTTGCGTTAATTATTTGAAAGTTATTAGAGAAGATAGAAATTACTTCAGAAGTTATAGCTAGTGAGTGGGATAAAATGAAAGTGGAGTTTTAAGACAGGGTAGAAGTAACAAGAATTATTCTGAGAGGCTGACAAAGGTTAAAGTATTGCAGAATAAGGGGAGGAGGACTGCTGAGTGCAAAATAAAAAATAGGTAGTATCTGGATAATTTGTAGGAGTTTAGAAAGATTGCTGTTAAACAAATGTTTTTTGATAACTCCAAAGCACAAAATTGTTTAGCACTATGACTTAGGCAACAGAAAGTGGAAAGAGTTGTTGCCAAACTTAGGGAGACTATAACAAGAAAAATAACCAGAGGTGTTGTATTAGTGATATTTTGGAAATCTTATGAACATTTGTATAAAGCAGAGAAATGTGGAAATCAAGAAAAAGCACAAATGGAAATATTTCTAGAAGACTTAAGTATGCCAAGCTTAGAGGTAGATGATGTCATTGTTGTGGAACATTCTGAGACAATTTCAGATCTTTTTAGAATATAAAATTAATGAAGACTAAGTAAAGGTTGTAGTTGTAAACTATGTACCCATGCATGAATTAGTTCAGCAATACCCATATTGATGGGTATATAATAAAATAATGTACTTGGAAGCATGGGTTAGAAAGAAATATGTTATGGTAGCTAAGGATATGTGGGACAAGACTAAACAAAAATAATACAAAAATTAAGGAACTAGAAGCTATTGTTTATGGATATAGAAAGAAAGATACAAGCAGTGAAAATGTTTTTTGGGCCTTTAGTTTATATACAGATCAAGAGTATTTTATCAACCAGAGGAAAAGTTGTGGATAGTAATTAATACAAAGTTGATAGATTTTATCTGTGAGGGGAAGAATGCAAGTGTCAGGTGAGATAAGTTGATCCTTCCAATAGAACAAGGTGGTCTAGGATTACCTGATTTGAAGAGATATTTTAGAGGTACAGAGTTAAGGCTTATATGCAAAACACAAGCAGAAATCTATAATTCAAAGTGGAAACTGATGATGATGAAGTATGTGGGAAATGCAATGAATTAGGGAAAAGTGAGATTTGGATGAAGATCCTGAAGGAGAATAACAACAGCCATACAAAATCTTATATTCATAAAGTAGCAAAAAGCATTCTAAGAACTAAGCCAACTAGAGAATGCAGAAAGGAGATTCTGCTGATAGGAATGACTGCAATTAGGTGTACAGAAAATAGGCAAGGGGGGCTGGAATTTACTAGCAAAAGCTAGCAAAGGAGCCAAGGTATTGGATCCAATAACTAGAGATGGAAAGATAATGGACTGGGAAGAAGACAAGAAAGACATTTGGGCTGCAGGCTAGAGAATACTTTCCATATCAGGAATTAATACCAGAGTATAGGAAAAGAGAAAGGATATGGGAATACTAAGTGAAAAACCTGCATTGGTGGAGCTTTAGGTGAATCTAGAACAGAAGCTGCTGTTAAAAAAACAGATAATTAGTAGAGCATATAATATATTGCTCAATAACTATAGGAATCAAGCAGAGGAGGTTAGAAAAGATTGGGAAGGGAGGCCGAATAAACAATTCACAAGAAAATAATGGTAGGATATAGGTATGGCTCGAAAATATGTAATAAATTCTGGAAGATTTAGGATTTTGCTTATAACTGTTGGCATAGGTATTTTTATGCCCCAAACAGACTGCAAATAAATTTTTCTTAGGTATGTGACAAATGATGGACATGTGATGAGGAAGAAAGAGGTAACTGGGAATATATGTTTTGGGAGTATAATGAGTTGTTAAACTTGAAAAATTCCCTTCAGAATAGTCTGTCAAAAATATTGGGTAAGCATATGGGTGTAACTAGGGAAATGATTTCCTGACCTGGAATCCAAATTGCCTAGACATAGTAAGACAAGGTAAAAACCTTGTTTAATTCTGATAGCTGCCAAAAACACAATTACTATAAAATTTAAATCAAAGTCTACACCAGCTGTATTTGAAGTACTGAATATTGTAACAGGGATAAAATAATTGGCAGCGAGATCTTTATAAAAGGGTAGGAGCAAACTACACAGGAAAAATGGAAATTGTGGTAACAATACATACAGAATAATGTTTTGGAGGAGGACTGTGGTTTAAGGGAAGGCAAGAACTGAGCAATTTATATAATGTAGGATTGATAATTGTATAAAAGAATTTATGTGATATATAATGTTTGTAAATGTGAACATATTAACATGGTTTGTTTTCTTTTATATAAATGTATGCTTGCCTATGTTACAAGTGATAATTCAATAAAGGCGTTTTTAAAAAGAGCATAAGACATCAAAATCATACCTGTGTAAAATGTATAAGCACATTTAGTCATATCATTTTTTCATACACAACATACAACATGATAAAACATAAAAGTTTATAAAATTCTGTAATAAGAACGCATAAAACTGTATTCGTGAAATCAGTATTTAATTTCATAACCCTGCTACTATTCATCTACACACAGTGGAAATAGAAATGTTATCCTACAACGTATTTTGCAGATCAGTGTGGAACTAGTACCAGTTCTTCCATGACATTTAAGCCTTAATTGCAATATTAATTCCCTGTCTAGTCTAATGCATTTTCATTTCTGCCACCTTTTTAATTCCACTAATTCTGTCAGTAAAAGAAAAATGAACAGCTGTATAAAGCATTACTCAGCTTGCCTGACCTGATGTCATAACTGCATTTATATAGCCTATCATGGAGCCTTCTATCCGTTTTGCCAACACAATATCCTTGGCATAAGATACACATAACTAAACAGACTACCCCTGAGATGTCATAATTATGCTAACCAGAATTTGCTTCAAAAACTGAAGTCACTGGGTGGGGAGTAAAAAATAAATGTTGTCTTGGAATGGCAATTTTGCTTTTAAAAGGGGACTGCAGCCTTTTTTTTTAAAACCTTGAAAATTAGTGTCCCTAGATGCACAATAATTCTATTAGATACAGAATGAGTTAGTGTTTTCAAGCAGTTTGCAGTGGATGAGTAAATGATCTATCGGTAGAATAAATGTACAGATTTTATTCTCTGCTGTTTGTATCCTACAGGTGTTGTATGTAGAATGTAAAACCAATAATGGGAAATCATATTCCAATTAAGTAATAAGACATTTTTCTCAATGGTTAAATGTGCTGTTGTAGAAAGAAGATGACTGAATTTGTAGCAATGTTTCATTTAGGGTAGAACGTTATTTGTTACAGTGCCTGTCTAAGATTTAAATGGAAGAGTTGAACCAAGAATAAGTCCTGTTTGGTGGTATTGGACATAGTATTACCATTGCAATCTTTTATGTGACTGGAAGGATTATCTGATATTGGGAATAGTACTACCATTGCAATCTTTTATGTGACTGGGAGGATTAGCTAGTATTGGGAATAGTATTACCACTGCAATCTTTTATATGACTAGAAGGATTAGCTGGTATTGGGAATAACACTATCATTGCAATCTGTTGGAAGAAGTTAGTAGGAAAAGAAGTGCTGGTCAGTTTAAACCTAATCTTTGTAAAGGGCATTTAGATAGGCAGAACGGGGCTGACTCCTGTCTAATACCACAAACAAGCCCTTGAAATAATGTTGGCATTAATAATTGTTATAATGTCAGTTTTCTAACACCTTTTTCTATAGATGCTACTGATTTAAGAGACATCTTAGTTAAAAATTGGGCATTTATAATTGAGGACAGCACCACATTGAAAAACTTGGGGGTAGGCCTCGTATAACATTTAGAAGGGGCTCTAACCTGAAAAGCCTTTTGGAGAGGTACAATACATCAATGAAAGAGACCTGGGGTATGAGAAAGTTGTCATTACTGTAAGTGCATCAAGATTGGAAATGGCTTTAATATATATAATAAGGCACATCAGATAAAGGGAAAATTTAATTGTGAAACATCAGGAGTGGTGTATCTTGCTATATGTCAGCAATGCAAATGTTTTTATGCAGGAAAAACAGAGTGGGTATTTAAACAAAGAATTCATGAATAGCAATATCATATTGGTAAAACAAACTAGTACAAAACTCTTTAGCAAAACATATAGCTGAAAACCCCACACATATTTTTGAATGTACTGTTATAGAACAAGTTAGTAAGAATATTAGGGAATTGAGGTTGGAAAAATGTGAGTTCTTATGGCAACTAAGAGCTAATGCCTATGTTTTTCCAGGATTAAATGAATATTCTTCTATTAAATGGATACTGAAGTTGAAATCCTTAGACAGATAGCAGAGGTGACTTTAGTTAGTTAGTTAGTTAGTTAGTTAGTTAGTTAGTTAGTTAGTTAGTTAGTTAGTTAGTTACTGATTTATTTATTTGAGATTAAGGGGCAATACCACTTTACTACTGAAATAATTGGGGATAAAGATTTACTGTCCATTTTTTACTATCATGTCTGAATTGTGGAAATAATTTACTTTCTTTTAAATGCATTTCTAATATGTATACATTTTTATATGAATGGTTTCAAGTAAGAAAATGGTGTTTTCTTTAAATTAATTGAATCTTTTAATTGTTTAATTGACAAGGCTTTTTAGTGTATTGGATTTTGGGTAATGTTGTCTGAAGAAGTTCATTTTATACTGGATGAACGAAAGCACTAACAACAATAAACCTGTTGGGATTTAGAAACAGTTCGACTGGCATCTTTTTTAGGTTTTTGGTTGGTCGTGTATAATTTTTGGTTCCTAAATATCTTACTTACAGAGCAAGCAAGTGTTGGTGAGTGATGTTCTTCAGACAAAATCCAAAATGCTCTATTTTCTTTCTGTCCTTAAATTGATAACACAGTACTACTGAGTCATTTCAGATTACATTATTCTTAACAGTTCTGATTTAGTTTCCCAGGCTCACAGAAACTCAAAATTTACATTTCTTTTTGTAATCTGCACTTGCAGGAAGTCACAACAATAAAAGACATTTTACATGTAAAATCATAGTAATTATCTCTTAAATCAAGAAAATAGAAAGAATATCCTTGTCCTGATATCCTGTCTCTGAGCTTGAGATCAGTCATACAATGCTTGACTTATCAGCTTTCTTCCAGCAGAGTGCACTGTGGTTACATTTTTGAAGCTCAGTACAACATATAGTTTAATCATAACATATAGTTCTCTTTACATTTGCAAACCAGGCCTGTGGATTACATTAATATTTACAAATGACATAGAATTATCTACAAAATTCTATCTAGCTAGGCTGGAAGCCTTCAAATACCCCCCCCCCCCCGGAGAACTCAAGCTAGTTTTTCAAGTGACCCTTGAGAAACATTGCTTGAGAGGGTTAGGTCTATGTATACTTTACCCCATTCCCTGTCTTGAGAGCCAATCTACATTGGCATTGCTAATCTAACTGCGGAGCTGCACTGACATATCATATGCTTGCAACCCTAGGCTCCATCTTAGCAACTTGGCATTTTGCTGGCTGGCTCGGTGTAGCCATGTTAGGGGTTTGTGATCTGTAACTACAGTGAATTTCCTTCCATACAGATAAGGCTGAAGTTTCTGCAGTGCCCACACTATGGCTAGACATTCCTTTTCTACAGCTGCATAGCATTTCTCCCTGGGTTGAAGCCTATGACTGAGATAAACCACTGGGTGCTCTTCTCCCTCTGAAGAAATATGGCTAAGTACAGCTCCCACCCCATGGTTTGAAGCATCCACCTGCATAACAAATTCTTTACTGTAATCTGGACTGGCTAACACAGGGGGTCCTCCTAAAGCTTCTTTAATCTTCTGGAATGCCTGCTCACATTCTGGGATCCGCACTACATTTTCTGGCCTGTTTTTCCTTTACAGGTTTGTGAGGAGAGCAGCTATGGTACTAAAACTGGGGATGAACTTTCTGTAGTACCCTGTTGTCTCTAAGACTGCCCTCCCCTGCGTTTTGGTAACAGGTGCAGGCCATGCCCGAATGGCTTCCACTTTGGCAGGTTCTGGCCTAATCTTACCATTCCTCATTCTATGTTCTAGGTAGGAGACCTCTGCTATACCCACCTGACATTTGCTGGGGTTAATGCTCAACCCTGCCCTCTGTAGTCTGCCCAGTACCTCCATGACATGCTGAAGGTGCTCTTGCCAGGAATGGCTGTAGAAGGCAATATCATCTAGGTAAGCAAAGGTAAACTCTCTTGCTCCTACTAGGATATGATCTACCAGCCTCTGGAAAGTTGCTGGGGCATTTTGCATCCCAAAGGTCATCTTTGTGAACTCATACAAGCCAAAAGGAGTCACAAAGGCTGACCTCTCTCTAGCACTGGGAGTCAAGGGCACCTGTCAGTAACCCTTGGTAAGATCAATGGTGATAAGATACTTAGCCCCACTCAGTTGCTCTAGGGCTTCATCTGTCCAAGGCATGGGGTAAGCACCTGACTCTGTATGACTATTTAATTTCCTATAGTCCACACAGAGCCTGGTGCTGCCATCCTTCTTTGGCATCAGCATCACTGGGGAGGCCCAGGGACTGTTGGACTCTTGAATTACCCCTAGTTCCAGCATTTCCTGTATATCCTCCCTCAGAGTCTGTCTGACTCTCTCAGGTACCCTATAAGGGGCCTGACTAATATGCCTTTGGAGTCTTGTATTCACCTGGTGCTGCACCAGGTGGTGCACCTTGGTTTCCCAGTGAACATGTACCCAAACTCCTGTAACACTGCTCGGATTTCTCGAACCTGGGTAGGAGATAGCTGCTGGGACATTGCTACCCTTTCCACTGAGGTGTCACTCCGAGCCTCACTGAGGAGATCAGTCACCAGATCTCCCTCAGACTCCTCCTCCAATCCACTGCAAATACTCAGCACAAGGGCCTCCATATCATGGTAAGATTTCATCATGTTAATATGGTACAATTTGTGTTCCTGGCTCCTGCCTAGTAGTTCTACAATGTAGTTAACATCACTTACCTTTTGTACCACCTTGTAGGGTCCCTCCCAAGCTGCCTGCAGCTTGTTGCGTCTGACAGAAATGAGAACCATTACCTGCTGCCCTATAGCATAAGCTCTAGCTCAAGCATTCCTGTCATACCAGACCTTTTTCTGCTGTTGGGCTTCTGCCAGGTTCTCCTGGGCCAAGCTCATGAGTTCCCTGAGCCTTGTTCTGAGGTTTAGGACATATGCCACAACAGACTCCTTGTGAAATTCACACTCACCTTCCCACTCATTACAAATTAAGTCTAGCGGCCCCATCACTCTATGCCCATACAGCAATTCAAAGGTTAAGAAAAACCTGTGGATTCCTGGGGAACCTCTCTGTAAGCAAACGGGGCAAATATTTGTCCCCCTTCCTCTTAAACTGGTCTGCAAATGCCTGTAGCATGGACTTGATTGTATAGTTTAACCTCTCAACAAGACCATTAGTCTAGGAATGGTAGGGGGTGGTCTTTAGGTGCTTCACCCCATAGTACTTCCACAGATAAACCAGCAGGCCCGACATGAAATTGGCACCTCTATCAGTCAGTATTTCTTCTGGGAAACCTACCTTGCTGAAAACCTCTAACGAAGCATTTGCCACCTTTACTGCCTCAATGGAGGACAAAGTCACTGCCTCAAGGTATCTTGTAGCATAATCTACTACCACTAGGATATACTTTTTCCCTGTGGAACTTGGGGTACTCAGAGGCCCCACAATATCCATAGCTACCCTCTGAAATGGCTCCTCAGTCACAGGCAAAGGCATTAAAGGAGCTTTTACCTTGTCTCCTGCCTTGCCTACCTCTTGGCACTGCTCACAGGTCCTGCAGTACCCTGTTACATCTCTGGAAATCCCAGACCAATAGAAGTTCTGCATAATATGTCTCTTTGTACATTTTATGCCCATATGACCTGCAAAGGGAATATCATGGGCTATGGCTAGAAGTGCCAGATGGTAGGGTCTAGACACTACCAACTGCTGTATTCTCCCACCTTCTAGCCCTCCCTCAGGGGTCCACTTTCTATACAGTAACCCTTTGTCCCAGTATACAGATTCTCCCTTCTCTTGAGAATCAGGTGCCTCACTAGCTACCTGCCTCAGGTCTTGCAAGGTAGGATCTGAGAACTGAGCCTGTCTCAACTATCTCTTTGTAACCCTTCCCAGCTCCCCTTCCACAGGATGTCTGGTATCCTCTGACAGTGGTGCCTCACTGTCAGCCTGGGAACTACTACTCACCGCTACCCTTGCAGTCACTCTGTCCAAGGGAATATCAGTACCCACAAGCAGCTGTGGCTCACCTTCAGTCTCACTGGTACAGAGAGGTTCCCTCCCTAAAGTAACCACTTCGCCAATCCTGGCTGCAAATATGCAGTCTGACTGGGTCTCCCCCAGGCTACCAGACACAGATGTTTGTCTCCTAGCCTGACTGCATGTAACTGCATAAACACATGGTACTGCCTCATCAAAATCTTTCCCTATCAGGACATCTGAAGGATGGTAGTTTGGTACTTCTTTTGTCTCAAGACAACCTATTATTGGCATTTTGTCTTTCCCACGTACTGGCTCCCTCATCTTTTGTTCCCCACCTTGCCTCTGTGGACATCTATATGCCACATGGCCCCACTGGTTGCATTCAAAACATTTAACCCTAGGTTCTGGATGTGTACCTGGAGTAGTGGCTTCCCCTGCTACTGGCAGATTATGTTGGGGCACTCCTTTAGACCCATGAGCAGCACTGGGTGTCCCTTTTCTGTGCAGTGATGCCCTGCTTGCTAGGTGTAGGTCTCTCTTCTTCCTCAACTTACTTGAAGTAGCACATTGTCTATTAGCTAACCAGATCCTCATGTCCTCAGGCAAAGTGCTAAGGGCTTGTTCCCTCACCAAAAGGTCTGCCAGCCCTTCAAAACTGGTGACCTGACATCCACTCACCCAGCTATGAAAATAAGTGCACAGTTCAACAACATATTCACACACACTTTCATCTGCCTTGCGTCTATGCTCATGAAACTTTTCACTATAAGTTTCAGGTGTTAGCTTAAAAAATTCTAACAAACAATTATTTACAGCATTATAGTTAAAACAGTCAACATCAGATAATTGGAAAGTACATTTACAGCTTTACCATGGGGTAAGGGGTTCAGGAACCATACTCAGAGCCTTTGGTCAGCATCATACTGTTTACATACCCTCTCAAACATATGAATGAAACTACCAAAAGTATCCCCCTCTGTAGAGTGTGGAAGAAATGTACTGACCTTTTGTGCTTCTGGGGTCTGGTTACTCCCTTCCCCATTACCTTCATGACTCTGGGGAAGAGTCAGCATCTCCTTTTCGTGCTGCCTCTGCCTCTTCTTCTCCTCAGCTGTTACCCTTTGTTCTATTGCCACTACTGGGTTTTCTTCTAAATGACTATAAACTCTGTCGGCATTAATTTCAGTGTATAGTTTATACATCACTGGAAGGCAAGTTATTGGTCTACAGTTTTTAAGATAGCTTGCAGGTTCACTCTTAAGGAGGAGTATTGTTTTTCCTGTTGTTAGCCAGGTTGGCGTCTGTTTGGGGTGTGCATATAAATAATTCTTATTTAGGGCTAAATCTTCATGTAAAGATGTTAATACTTTCAGCCAGAAGTTGGGTACTGCATCTGGGCCTGGGACTTTCCAGTTAGGAGCTATTCTAAATTTTGTTTCAACTTCTCTGGCCGTTATTTTATCCCATGTCATATTCTATACATTTGGACTTCTTATTCTTATTTTTACTTCTTCTAGCCATTCAGCATATTTGTTATGTTCCACAGGATCTTCATAGATATTTCCCCAATATGTGTCTATATTTTGGTGGAGTTTCAATTCCTTTTGCCTCATTTCTCACTTCTCTATAAAAATTTTTTGGATCACCAATAAATTGCTTATTTTGCACTTTTCCTTTATATTTATCTGCATGCCTTCTAAGTTTTTATCCCTGTGCTATCTTTAGTGTATCATTTGCAATATTGTATGATAGATCTTGATCACTTCTGATACTGCGCGTTGCTTTTATCACATCTATCTTTCTAAGTATTTTTTTATCCATTCCTTCTTCTATACTCATTATTTATTTATTGGCATTTGTTTGCCGGAAATGTCCACTGGGCCAGGATAGCCCATTTTCAGTGGAGGCCCAGAGAGAAAAGCTCCAATGTAAGAAAAGAGTTACATAAGGAATTACATAAAATTGCAAGAAAGAATAAAAATATATACAAATTTCAAACATTTTCATAGCAATTACATAGTGTGGCATAGACCTGATAAAAACAGGAATAATACAAAAAGGTTGACCATAGTCCTAGTATAGAGGGACAATAATAATAGGATATAAAACACAGTAAAAACACAAAAAAATCAGGATAGAGTATAATGAGTGTCAAGAAAAGCATATGACTGGCATTAACTAGAACAGCCTAGTAGAATTATATGAATATAACGTTTTGAGAAAGGCATAGAGGATGTTACTTTATAAATGCAAAAAGCAGAGGAAGGAAAGAGAAAGAAGTAGGAGAGAGAGGAAGAGAGGTAGAATAAGTAAATAACAATGACAGTAACTAGAGAGAAGAGAGAGGGAAGAGGGAAATAAGGAAGTGGAAAGAAAAGAAAGGGGGAGAGGTGGTAAGGTCTTAAGAAGAAGCAAGATGAGCACAACATAAAAAGATCATTAGGAAGTACAACAACAAAAAATTAGCAGAGGCTGAATTAAACAGTTTCAGGATTCAATAGGTAGAGTTAAGTGATGTTAGAGTACATAATACAACAGTTACATAGCCACTTGGAGAGAAGATGATTGTGTAGAGCATTTTTAAAGTTGGAAGGGCATTGTTGTAAGCGGATGGAAGGAGGTAGGTTATTCCATATCTTGGCAATACTCCAGGACTACAATAGCTGGCCTGGAGGTAGCTTAGGTTTGTGAATTTGGAGAAGATATTGGTGTTCAGATAGAAGAGTTCTGACTAGGTTGCATAGGGTGAGTAAGGAACTAAGTGCAAGGAGGTCAAGAGGTTTGTAAATCAGTTTATGTGTGGTAGTGAGCTGGAGGAGGAGTAGATAGTGGGGGAGTTCCAGCCACTGTAATTGTTTTAGGGCAATGCAGTGGTGTGTAGAGTGGGAACTATTTGTGGCAAATTTGGCAATTTTGTTACAGCCTGTTTCTAGTTTTGTTATCAGGGAAGACTGCAGGTTGGTTTGTAAGGAAGCACAGTAAGTTAGCAAGGGCAAACGGTAGGATAGACCTAAAGTTTGTTTAGAAGGGCAGGAGAGGAACTTTTTATGTCTATAGAGTAACCTGAGTTTTTTGTGAGTCTTGCTTATATTATTTTGAATGTGAAGATGAAATTTGAGGTTTTCATCAATTATTACCCCTACCAGTTTGGTGTGGATTATTAACTTGATTTTAGTAGAGTTAAATCAACTACTCTTCTTTGCTTGCTGATTTTATCATCTCTCCATTCGGACCCCATGTTCTTATATGACAGGTTTCATGCCACTGAACAGAATTTCACTTATTGCTAAATGCAGACAAAGGACCTTTAGTTGCTGCATATTTTCAGCATACATTATCAGCAGCAGAGCAGTGTACTAAAACAATTACTTACACTCACGCAATACATCTTTACTTATACACCATGCTATCCTCATGGCCCCTACAAACATACTAATATAAGAATGGTTATAGTTTTAACTACCACACTAACTCAGCAACAATCGCTCAAAATATCCCACATTTCTATAATGCATTACTTGTTAACTGATAAGGAAATTTGCATAAAACTATACTTACGCTCCATTGCATCAACATCTCATCTACATTACAAAAGTGAGGAAATGCATACTCATGTATTAATGTCTTCACAACAGACAACCTTTTGCCACAGGGTAGAATATATACTATAGATGTTGTAAAGGCTGCCAGCCTAGCCAGATAGAATTTTATAGATAATTTTGTCATTTGTAAATATGAATGTAAACTACAGGCTTGTTGCCTTAAATGTAAAGAAATACTGTTACATGTGGAACTAGAAATACATGTGACAACAGTGCACTCTGCTGACCAAAGTAAAGCATATGGTGACCCTTTGATGTAGACAGTGATGCTGAAAGGTCTAGATGAAGAAATTATTGCTATTGTTTTAACCACAAGTTAAATTGCTAGATTTAAACATGCAAATGTATTTTTATTGCTCTGCTTCCTGACCAGCTGCAAGATAACAAAAGGAGATGTTAAGAATGTAAATGCAGTTTCTGTTAGCCTGGTAACTCAGGAAAGTGTGAAGAATGATGTAATGTGAATCAGAACTGCAATTTCAAATTGAGAGAACCAGAGATTATTAAACATTTTTGTCTTGACCATCCAACTCAGCACTGCCTTTTCTCTATAAGTAAGTTTATCTTAGACTTGTATTTTCTCTTAGAAATAGCTAAGAACTAGAAAGATTAGACTAAGTGTTTTTCTGTGATGTCAGAACTGTACTACTGAATTATTTTAAGTATTTCTCTGTGATCTCTGAACTCTTGACTAGCACTGTATAGTAAAAAGTATTGTCTTGTGTTTTTATTATTTATTATTAAATATTTTAAAACCTTTCAACTGTGGCTGTTTTGTGTAGAGATCATTTAAGCTCTAGAGTACATTGCATATTTATAGTGATTACTGAACCAAGTCACTCTAATAAGCCTTGACTGTTTAGTTATACTACCAATTGGATAATAATATTGCACAGTAATAATTGGACACCCTTTTAAAGGCCTTTGAGTAGCTGATAAATATTAGCTGGGTGGTGGCAGTTGGTACTACCATATAGTTTGGGTAGTAGGGGCACAGCTGGAGAACCTGTACCAGTCTTTCCCAGGAGTGGCTATGTGGTTGTATAAACTCTTATCTCCAAGTGTGTGTGTGTGTGTGTGTCAGCTACTTCGATAGGGACATAAAGCACTAGCTGGACAGAGAGGGTGCTGGAGGTTTTAGCTTGCCAAGCTAGGCTGAGATCTGGACCCTAAAGCTGTGCCAGTGGGGAGTCTTATTGGGGACCTGGAGAGCAAGGGAGCAACCAGTCCAGGACTGACTGTGATCTCTGTGTGATCTTAAGGGAAATTGCACTTTACTGTGTGTATTTGTTATCCTTGCTTCATATATGAAATGCCCTCTCTCGTGTTAGTGGTAAGGATTGAGGCTCCTTGATTGCTGGGCCAGGGCACGGGCATCACATATTAATTGTTTGGCAGTGGTGGGATATCCACACCATATATTAATTGTTTGGCAGCGGTGGGATATCCACATCAAATATTAATTGGTTGGCAAATACTAATTGGCTTGTAGTGGCATGGGTAGAGTGAATTCCTGTAGCTTGTGCACAGTGAGCTCTGAAGGTGATTTGTACTCTAAATCAGCCACGTAGTGAATACTCATTGTTCAGATCACAATTGTTTTATTTCTTTTGTCAGCTTAGTTAGTCAGGGTGAGCAAGCAGCATGTCAGCAGGGGAGTATGAAAAGCTGACAAGGAGCCAGCTGGCAGAGATGTGCCAGGCTAGGGGACTGGTACATGGAAACCTGACTAAGGCAGACCTGATTGCAGCCTTGGTTACAGCTGCATCAGAAATCAGCAACCAGGAGGACAATCAGACTGGCAGTGGAGAGATATAATACCCTCAGAGAATGGACAGCCCAACATTTCTGCAGAGGACTTAAAAATCCATCTGGAGCTAAAGAGACTTGAGTTGGAGGCCAGGCATTTGGAGATAGAAGCCGAGAAAGATCAAATTTGAGGTTTTCATCCATTATTACCCTTAACAGTTTGGTGTGGGTTACTAACGTGATTTTAGTAGAGTTAAGAGAGAATATTTCAAAGTTGGCTTTATGAATAGGTGTGCTTTTTTTGAGAGTAAAAATCATAAGTTTGTTTTTTTGGGATTTAAAGAAAGGTAAATTTTGTGAAGCCATTTTTCCACAGTGAAAAATGCTGCTTTTGTGGAGTGCTTTAATATAGCTGAGTTAAGAGCAAAGTAGACTATAGTAGAGTTGTCTACGTACTGGACTAGGGAGCCCTGCTTGCTAGCCTGGTAGAGGTTAATAAAAATGTTAAACAAAAGAGGGCCTAAAATTAAGCAATGGGGTACTCCTGTAGGGTTGTGAATATAAGGGGAAGTAGAGTTCTGCCATTTAGTAGCATGCTCTCTGTTGAAGAGATAGCTCTTCAACCAGTTAAGAGATTGGGGTGATAGACCTATACTGGAGAGCTAGGAGAGGAGCACAGGTTGAGAGATGGTGTTGAACGCTTTTGATAAGTCCAAAGAAAAGGGCAGGTATGATGTTTCCTGAGTCATGGGCCTTGTTTACTGTGTCTAAGAAGGAAATTAGTGCAGTACATGTACTATGTCCTGGATGGAACTCATGCTCTGTAGGGGAGAGAATATTGTATTTTAGTAAGTAGTCTAAGAGTTGTTTTTGCACACATTTTTTTCTAGAACTTTAGAGATGGGGGAAAGTATAGTGATGGGTTGAAAATTTGAGATGTCGGTAGAGAGGCCACCTTTGTGAAGTGGTAGGATGATAGCTTTTTTTCCAGAGGTCAGGGATGTGAGATTCTTGAATACATCTGTTTCCAGACCTTCTAATAGTGGCACTTCTTGTCTTAACTGATTTATAGTTTTCTATATTCAATATTTCCATGATGGCATTTGAATTCCCCATCTTTTCCCTTACTGCACTGGGTTTTTTAGCTGCACAGTAATATATCCTATTTACTTCTGTTATACTGTTTATCTTAGACTTGTATTTTCTCTTAGAAATAGCTAGGAACTAGAACGACTAGACTAAGTGTTTTTCTGTGATGTCAGAACTGTACTACTGAATTATTTTAAGTATTTCTCTGTGATCTCTGAACTCTTGACTAGCACTGTGTAGTAAGAAGCATTGTCTTGTGTTTTTATTATTTATTATTAAATATTTTAAAACCTTTCAACTGTGGCTGTTTTGTGTAGAGATAATTTAAGCTGTAAAGTACATTGCATATTTATAGTGATTACTGTACCAAGTCATTCTAATAAGCCTTGACTGTTTAGTTATGCTACCAATTGGATAATAATATTGCACAGTAATAATTGGACACCCTTTTAAGGGCCTTTGACTAGCTGATAAATATTAGCTGGGTGGTGGCAGGTGGTACTACTGTATAATCTGGGTAATAGGGGCACAGTTGGAGAACATGTGCCCCTTTCCCAGGAGTATCTGTGTGGCTGTATAAACTCTTATCTCAAAATGTGTGTGTGTCAGCTACTTGGGCATGGACATGAAGCACTGGTTGGACAGAGAGGGTGCTGGAGGTTTTAGCTTGCCCAGCTAAGCTGAGATCTGGATCCTATAGTTGTGCCAGTGGGGAGTCTTATTGGGGACCTGGAGAGCAAGGGAGCGACCAGCTCTGGACTGACTGAGATCTCTGTGTGATCTTAAGGGAGATTGCACTTTACTGTGTGTATTTGTTATCCTTTCTTCATATATGAGACACTCTCTCTCATGTTAGTGGTGAGGATTGAGGCTCCTTGATTGCTGGGCCAGGGCACATGTTTCATATATTAATTGCTTGGCAGTGGTGGTTTATCCACACCATATATTAATTGTTTGGCACTGGTGGGATATCCACATCACATATTAATTGGTTGGCAAATGCTGATTTGCTTGTAGTGGTGTGGGTAGAGTGAATTCCTGTAGCTTATGTACAGTGAGCTCTGAAGGTGTTTTGTACTCTAAATCAGCCATGCAGTGAATACTCAGAGTTAATATCACAATTGTTTTATTTCTTTCATTAGCTTAGTTAGTCAAGGTGAGCAGGCAGCATGTCAGCAGGGGAGTATGGAAAGCTGACAAGGAGCCAGCTGGTGGAGATATGCCAGGATAGGGGACTGGTGCATGGGATCCTGACTAAGGCAAACCTAACTGCAGCCTTGATTACAGCTGCATCAGAAAACAGCAACCAGGAGGACAATCAGACTGGCAGTGGAGATATAATACCCTAGGAGAATGGACAGCTAGAACTTAAAAATCCATGTGGAGCTAAAGAGACTTGAGTTGAAGGCCAGGCATTTGGAGATAGAAGCTGAAGAAAAGGAGAGGCAGAGGAAGTATGAGAGAGTAATGCTGTCTCTTCACCAGAGTCATGGAGGTAATGGGGAAGGGAGTAACTGGACCCCAGAAGCACAAAAGGTCAGTAATTATTTTCCACAGTTTAATGAGGCGGATAATTTTGATAGCTTCATTCATATGTTTGAGAGGATATGCAAACAGTATAGTGTTGACCAAAGGCTCTGGGAACAGTTCCTGACCCCCTTACTCCATGTTAAAGCTGTAACTGTATTGTCTAAAATGTCTGACGTTGCATGTTTTGATTATACTGCGTAAAAAATTGTCTATTAGCGTTTTTTAAGCTAACACCTGAAACATTTAGAAAAAAGTTTCATGAGCGTAGACGCAAGGCAGATGAAAGTGTGTGTGAATATGTTGCTGAACTGAGCACTTATTTCCATAGGTGGGTGAGTGGATGTCAGGTCACCACTGTTCAAGGGCTGGCAGACCTTTTGGTAAGGGAACAAGCCCTTAGCACTTTGCGTGAGGACATGAGGATCTGGTTAGCTGATACACAATTTTCTACATCAGATGTGTTGGGGAAGAAGGGAGACCTATACCTGGCAAGCAGGTCAGCCCTGCACAGGAAGGAGACCCCCAGTACTGCTCATGGGTCCAAAGGAACCCATGGTGGGCAGCACAGCCTGCCCCAGCAGAATCTGCCAATAGCAGGGGAAGCGACTAGTCCAGGTACACATCCAGGAACAAAGGTTAAATGTTTTGAATGCAACCAGTGGGGCCATGTGGCATACAGGTGTTCACGGAGGCAAGGTGGGGAACAAAAGGTGAGGGAGTCAGTAAATGGGGAAGACAAAATGCCAATAGTAGGTTGTCTTGGGACAACAAGGGTACCAAACTACCACCAGAGGCTATATCATATTGTAGTGAATGGCAAAGAGGCCACTGCCAAGACCGGCACAGCCTCTGATACATTGTAAAGCCTGCAATGGTTACAGAGGAGCACTACTTGCCTGGGCAGTCTACTCCAGTCAGGGCATTATGAGGGATCCAATTCCAAATACCTTAGGCTAGGGTTCACCTTGACTGGGAGGGTGGAAAAGGAAGCCAGCAAGTAGGTGTGTTTGAGGATATACCTGCAGATGTCCTGATAAGGAATTATTTTGATAGTGCAGTACCCTGTGCTTGTGCAGTTACACGCAGTCAGGCTTGGAGACAAGCATGTGGGTCTGGTAGCCTGGGAGAGACCCAGACAGACTGCATACTTGCAGCAAGGATTGGTAAGGTGGTTACTTCAAGGAGGGAGCAAAGAGACTGAAGGTGAGCCACAGCTGCTTGGGGGTACCAATGGTCCCTTGGACAGAGTGACTGCAAAGGTAGAGGTGAGTAGTAGTATCCAGGCTGACAGTGAGGCACCACTGTCAGAGGATGCCAGACTTCCTGTGGAAGGGGAGCTGGGAAGGGTTACAAGGAGAGAGTTGAGACAGGCTCAGCTCTCAGACCCTACATTGCAAGGCCTGAGGCAGGTAGCTAGGGAGGTGCCTGATTCTCAAGGGAATGGGACATCTGTATAGTGGGACAAAGGGTTACTATACAGAGAGTGGTCCCCTGAGGGAGGGCTAGAAGGTGAGAGAGTACAGCAGTTAGTAGTCCCTAGAGCCTACCGTCTGGCACTTCTAGCCATAGCCCATGATATACCCTTTGCAGGTCATATGGGCATAAAATGTACAAAGAGGCAGATTATGCAGAACTTCTATTGTAACAGGGTACTTCAGGATCTGTGAGCAGTGCCAAAAGGTAGGCAAAGCAGGAGACAAGGTGACAGCTCTTTTGATGCCTTTGCCTGTGATTGAGGAGCCATTTCAGAGGGTATCTATGGATATTGTGGGTCCTCTGATTACCCCAAGTTCCACAGAGAAAAGGTATATCCTAGTGGTAGTGGATTATGCTACAAGATACCCTGAGGCAGTGGCTTTGTCCTCCATTGAAGCAGAGAAGGTGGACAATGCTTTGTTAGAGATTTTCAGCAGGGTAGGTTTACCAAAAGAAATACTGACTGACAGAGGTGCCAATTTCATGTCAGACCTGCTGGCTTGTCTGTGGAAGTCCTGTGGGATGAAGCACATGAAGACTACCCCCTACCATCCCCAGACTAATGGTCTTGTTGAGAGGTTAAACTCTACAATCAAGTCCATGCTACGGGCATTTGCAGATCAGTTTAAGAGGGAGTGGTACAAGTATTTGCCCCATCTGTTGTTTGCTTACAGAGACGTTCCCCAGGAATCCACAGGTTTTTCATCCTTTGAGTTACTGTATGGGCATAGGATAAGGGGACCTCAAGATTTAATTTGAGATGAGTGGGAAGGTGAGTGCGAGTCTCACAAGGAGTCTGTTGTGGCATATGTCCTAAACCTCAGGACAAGGCTCAGGGAACTTGTGGGCTTGGCCCAGGGGAACCTGGCAGAAGCCCAACAACAGAAAAAGGTGTGGTAACACAGGAATGCTTGAGCTAGAGGGTATGCTGTGGGGCAGCAGGTAATGATTCTCATTCCTGTCAGACACAATAAGCTGCAAGCAGCTTGGCAGGGACCCTACAATGTGGTAAGAAAGGTAAGTGATGTTAACTACATGGTGGAACTGCTAGGCAGAAGGCAGGGGCACAAATTGTACCATGTTAACATGATGAAACCTTACCATGATAGGGAGACCCTTGTGCTGAGCATTTGCAGTGGATTGCAGGAGGAGTCTGAGGGAGATCTGGGGACTCTAAAACAGAAGAAAGAAACTGTTGCAAAAAAGAGTAAAGTCCTATGATTGGAGAAACTCCCTGGTCAGCCTCAGTAAGAAGCTGAGATCCCTCATAAAATCCTCCAAAGCTAGTTACAAAAACAAAATCACCACTGACTCTAAAGACAACCACAGAGCATTCTATAGCTATGTCAAGAATCTCAATGGCAACACTCAGATCTGCTCTGAGTTACAGCACAATGGCAGTAAATATACAGAACCAACTGATACTGCCAACATTCTGGCGGATAGGTTCAGTGCTAACTTTATCCCCCGTCATCCCCTAAAGGGCCCATCTCTATACCAGAAAAATGCAAAGTTCCTGTAATCATGGCTGCACAGGTAAAAAACACACTATCCAAAGCCAAGAACACAGCATCCATGGGACCTGACAACATCCCAGGCTGTGTTCTACATGAACTACAGAACGAACTGGCACCCCACCTAAGTACCATGTTCAGTCATAGCCTCACCTCAGGCTATGTGCCCACTGAATGGTGCACAGCAACAGTTATCCCACTCCACAAAGAGGGAGCCACCACAGAACCCGGAAACTACCACCCCATTAGCCTAACGAGCCTGGTCTGCAAGGCTATGGAACGTATCATCATGGAACTTATAAATAATGACATTGGTAATCTCCAAACTCAGGACCCAAACCGGTTTGAGTTTGTAAAAGGCAGATCATGTCTCCTAAACCTGATAGACTTCTTTGAAGCAGTCACCAAAGCCATAGATGAGGGTAAGGTGGTTCACACAGCCTATCTAGATCTCGCCAAGGTTTTCACCACCATCTCCCACTCTGAAATTATAGATAAACTCACTAAACTAGGTATAAATCCCTATGTTACAAGATGGGTTGCCAACTGGCTCACTGACAGAACCCACACTGTGAAAGTAGCAGACTCCAAAGACAACTTCAGATCAGTGACAAGTGGTGTACCACAGGGTTCAGTCCTGGGTCCTCTCCTGTTTGGTATCTACTTCTCTGAAGTACAGGCTAACACAGAAGGTCTTTGGCTAACGAAGTTTGCAGATGACTGCAAACTAGGAGCCATAATCAAAACTCCAAAAGATGTGGACATCCTACAAAACGGCCTCACCGAGACAGATGCCTGGTGTCAAAGCCATGGCCTCAAGCTCAATGCCAAAAAGTGCATTGTCATCCCTTTTGGTAAAAACTCCGTACCCATGAACTACAACATAGGTGGTAGTCTACTTAACACCAAAAGTGTGATAAGAGACCTTGGGACACAGATGGACAGTAGTCTCTCCTTTGATAATCACATTGCCACAGTAGTCAGGAAATCCTTCTACATGGCACACCTCATCACAAAAGGTTTCTCATCCAGGAAAAAAGAGGTCATTGTTCCTCTCTACTCGTCACTCATTAGACCCTTTATAGAGTACAATGACCCTTTTGGTATGTACCTCACAAGACATCTACAACAACTGGAAAGGCCAGAGAAATACCTCGCAAAGAGGATTACTGGCCTCAAACAAATGCCCTACACAAACCGTCTCAAAAAACTGCAGCTTTACTCTGTCACATATCGCCTACTCAGAGGCGATCTCTGCCTAACATACAAAGCTATGTCAAATCCAGAGCTTTTAGACATGCTCCACTTAAAGAAATCCCAATCCTATGAACTACATGCTCTAGGGACCTAAACCTTGTCACCACAATAAGCAGAACATGCTGGAGGGACAGATTCTTGTCCCAGAGACTTCACATACTCTGGAACAAACTACATATCTATATCAAACAAAGCTCCTCATTAGCACTCTTCAAGAAAAATCTTGATGATTGGATGAGAGATAGAAAACTCACCCCAGGGATCACTTCTGTGGCTCAGCTCGACAGTGGCACAGGAAAATAATTTTCTTGGGTGGCGAAAGCCAGGGTACCTTTTGGCTAGGCTTAAATAGGCCCTAGACCAATAGCCTAGTACCTACCTATGAACCTATGAACCTATGAACCTGATCTCCTCAGTAAGGCTCAGGCTGACACCTCAGTGGAAGGGGTAGCAATGCCTCAGGAGCTATTCACTACCCAGTTTCAAGAAATCCGAGCAGTGTTGCAGGAATTTGGGGACATGTTCACTGGGAAACCAGGGTGCACCCACCTTGGGAGCACCAGGTGGATACAGGACCCCAAAGGCCTATTAGGCAGGCCCCTTATAGAGTGCCTGAGAGATACAAACAGACTCTGAGGGAGGCGGTACAGGAGATGATGGAACAAGGGGTGATTCAAGAGTCCAACAGTCCCTGGGCCTCCCCAGTGGTGCTGGTGCCAAAGAAGGATGGCAGCACCAGGTTCTGTGTGGACTACAGGAAATTAAATAGTCACACAGAGTCAGATGCTTACCCCATGCCTAGAACAGATGAGGCCCTAGAGCAGCTGGGTGGGGCTAAGTATCTTACAACCATTGATCTTACCAAGGGTTACTGGCAGGTGCCTTTGACTCCAAGTACTAGACAGAAGTCAGCCTTTGTGACTCCTTTTGGCTTGTATGATTTCACAAAGATGCCCTTTGGGATGAAGAATGCCCCAGTGACTTTCCAGAGGCTGGTAGATCATATCCTAGTAAGAGCAGGAGTGTTTGCCCTTGCTTACCTTGATGATATTGCCATCTACAGCCATTCCTGGCCAGAGCAACTTTAGCATGTCAGGGAGGTGCTTGGCAGACTACAAAGGGCAGGGTTGACCATAAAGCAGAGCACATGTCAAATGGGTATGGCAGAGGTCTCCTACCTAGGACATAGAGTGGGGAGTGGTAAGATAAGGCCAGAACCTGCCAAAGTGGAAGCCATTCAGGGATGGCTTGCACCAGTTACTAAAAAGCAGGTGAGGGCATTTTTAGGAACAGCAGCGTACTACAGAAAGTTTGTCCCCAGTTATAGTACCATAGCTGCTCCACTCACAGACCTCACAAGGAAGAACAGGCCAGATAAGGTAGTATGGACCCCAGCATGTGAGCAAGCATTCCAGAAGCTTAAAGAAGCCTTGGAGGACCCTCTGTGTTAGCCAGTCCAGATTACAGCAAATAATTTGTTGTGCAGATGGATGCTTTGAACCATGGGGTGGGGGCTGTACTTAGCCAGATTTCTTCAGTGGGAGAATAGCACCCAGTGGTTTATCTCAGTCATAGGCTCCAACCCAGGGAGGATTGTTATGCAGCTGTAGAAAAGGAATGTCTAGCCATAGTGTGGGCACTGCAGAAACTTCAGCCTTATCTATATGAAAGGACATTCACTGTTATGACAGATCACAAAGCCCTAACATAGTTACACAGAGCCAGCCAGCAAAATGCCAAGTTGCTAAGATGGAGCATGGAGTTGCAAGCATATGATATGTCAGTGCAGCACCGCAGGGGGATTAGCAATACCAATGCAGATGGGCTCTCAAGACAGGGAATGGGGTAAGGTATACTCAGATAGACATAACCCTCTCAAGCAGCATTTCTCAAGGGTCAGTTGAAAAACTAGCTTGTGTTCTCCGGGGGGGGGGGGGATGTGAAGGCTGCCAGCCTAGCCAGATAGAATTTTATAGATAATTCTGTCATTTGTAAATATGAATGTAAACTACAGGCTTGTTGTCTTAAATGTAAAGAAATACTTTTACATGTGGAACTGGAAATAAATGTGACAACAGTGCACTCTACTGACCAAAGTAAAGCATATGGTGACCCTTTGATGTAGACAGTGATGCCAAAGGGTCTAGATGAATAAATTATTGCTATTGTTTTAACCAAGAGTAGAATTACTAGATTTAAACATGCAAATGCATTTTTATTGCTCTGCTTCCAGACCAGCTGCAAGATAACAAAAGGAGATGTTAAGAATGTCAATGCAGTTTCTGTTAGCCTGGGAACCCAGGGAAGTGTGAAAAATGATGTAATGTGTAGCCTAAGAACCTCAGGAAAGTGTGAAGAATGATGTAATGTGAATCAGAGCTGCAATTTCAATTTAAACAGAGAGAACCAGAGATTATTAAACATTTTTGTCTTAACCATCCAACACAGCACTGCCTTTGCTCTATAAGTAAGTTTATCTTAGACTTGTATTTTATCTTAGAAATAGCTAGGAACTAGAAATATTAGACTATCCCCCAGATTCACAAAACCTCCGTGTAAAACTTAATATGTCTTACTCGGAGGCTGCAGTTGAACGGTATGACGTCAGCGTGCCATGAATATTCAGGAGGGCACGCTGACTCAACCGTAACTCTTACATGGACTGAGTAGGAAAGCAGGGGGCATGTCCGACTGCTGAGCAGTCTAAATGTGCACACCCCTGCAAGGTTTTAAAAAGCATAATGTCAACACACAAGAGCGAGTTCGCTCAAATGTTCTTGCACCCAACACCACACTCCCTAACACTGTAAACCCCCATCACACTTATATAAAGTAAATAATTAATTTTTTTTAAATCCACAATATAGCTGCCCGTATTTGCGTGTGTGTGCGCGTGGGTGTGCCCATTGCTTAGCTGTAGTTAGCAATTCCAGCATGGAAGAGCATAAGAAAGAATGTTTATGCAAATCATACCAAATTGCAATAGTGTAATGGTACAGCGTATCCACAAAGAGGAGGCATTCAAGGTTTGAGTCCCACCACTCCCCTTTGTATTTATGTTGTAAATCAGTATATGAAATAATACCAGACATATATGATTAAAATATTAGTAAAAGCAGTGAAATGGCCAATGTATCAGTGAACAAAATATATATTTTTGAAGGATCCAGATATATAATAGCCTGCCATTAAGCAGCACTTTACCCAGCTAAACAGAGGTGCCCAAAGTTTAAAAGCACTTTACCCAGCGCAATACAGGTGCCCATAGCTTAATAGCACTTTACCCAGCGAAATAGAGGTGGCTAAAGTTTAAATGCGCTTTACCCATTGCAATGTGTTTGCGCGGACGTGCACGCAGTGCTAACCAGGGCACCAGGGAGCAACGTTTGAGTCCCACCACTCCCCTTTGTATTTATGTTGTAAATCAGTATATGAAATAATACCAGACATATATAATTAAAATATTAGTAAAAGCAGTGAAATGGCCAATGTATCAGTGAACAAAATATATATTTTTAAAGGATCCAGATATATAATAGCCTGCCATAAAGCAGCGCTTTACCCAGCTAAACAGAGGTGCCCAAAGTTTAAAAGCACTTTACCCAGTGCAATACAGGTGCCCATAACTTAATAGCGCTTTACCCAGCGCAATAGAGTTGGCCAAAGTTTAAATGCTCTTTACCCAGTGCAATGTGTTTGTGCGGACGTGCGCACCGCGCCAACCAGGGCACCGTAGGGCACCGGGGAGCAACGTAGAGCTAAGTTGCTTAAACGCAGCCACACCCCCTAGCCTGTCTAGACAGTATTAAAATAAAAGAATGACAAGGTTCAAACCCAGGACCCTGTGCATCATAATCAAAGTACAGAACCACTAAGCCATAACAGCTTAGATGAAACAGCTACTATTAGCATACATATACTTAGAAATGGTAGATTAACCATTACTAAGTATGTCTGCAGTCAGCCTAGAATTCTCAAAAATGGCCAATCACAAAAAAGTGCAAGAAATGCAGCATATTTAAGCCCCATAGGCGGGAATACTCGCCATAACTGATTGTAGCTGACATTTGCAGCCAGAATGGCAGGTGCAGGAGAGGGTTCACGCTTCCGAGCGCAGCGTTGCGGCATCGAGGAGTCGAAATACATGGTTTGGCTCCTTGTCCACTGTCATGAGTCCAGACTCCTGCAGGGCCAGTTCCAAGTGACGGAGTACAAGGCTAAGGCTTGGAACCGGTTAGCTCATGACCTCACCAGTACCACAGGCGTTCCTCGCACCGGTGAGCAGGTCCGTCACCACCATGCAGACCTGAAGAGATGGAAGGAGGACCGCCTGAACCAATGGATACAGGAGGCCCGTGGGATGCAGGATGCCCCCACTACTGAGTAAGTAGCCATAGAATGCAGTATGTAAGAATTGATAATTGATTCTTTATAACGGATAGGTGTGTCTCAATATCCCTTCATTTACTTCACAGCTGCAGATGACCGTGCTGCAAATCAGCAAGCCTATGCTGATAGGCTGCAAAGGCTGCACCACCAGGCAGGTTAGTGAAAATTCTGCATGTTTTGTTATATAAAATAGGGGAGAGAGCATGAAATAAAATGTTGTAGTACAATAATACAGCCATAAAATGGCCTGAATAAGTCCTCTGTATGTACTGTCATACGAAATAGTCATAGTGCCAGAAAAAGAGCGTAGTAACCCATTAAGAAAGGTAACATATGTCTGGAATAAAATCTCTGCAGGTGCTGTCATATAATATATGTGACTGAGCCTGCAAAAGTGTGCTCTAACCCATTAATAAAGGTATAATATGTCTTGAATATGTCTGCCATATGCACTGTTATAACAAATAAAGGAGTGAGCCTGTGGAAAAGTGTGTAATGTCAGTAATAAAGGTTTAAAACCCAGAGTGTGTGTGTGTTTGAAATGTTGTTGTACCCTTGCATTATACAAATAGTACTGTGCTAGAAAGTGCTGGCAACCCAGAGTTCTGCAATTCCATCTACAGTGGGTGATGGAAGTGCTAGTAGCTGTGAAGTATATATACAGTCCTCAACAGTCAGTTACTGGCTGGCATGCATAAGTAAATCTGGCACACGAGTAGCATGCTAATATGTTCCCCAGAAATGTGAGTGTGCTTCATTAAATGCAGGGTTCTGTACAAATTGAAGTGAAAATGTCATGTGAAAACATCCAGATATGTAGATAAAGAAATATAAATGCAACCATGAAATATGTAGCAGTAACATCTGCATCTTGGACAGTTAGTATGTCAGATATAGGTCAAGTATATATTGAACTAGACAAACCCATTACACAACCTAATGCATGGTGGCAAGTGTAATAATACATGTAGAGAATATACACTTGCAGTCACTAGGAATGTAGTGTAGAGTAAAAGTGATTATAAGATGTTAACTGAGGTTTTTTTCTACACCCTACTGTTTGTGCATAAACCATGCAATTCCACACCTAAATGGGTATGTGTAATCTTAAATATTTGTTGGGACATATGCCCTATTGTTTTATAAATATTTGCATTCATGTTGATGCATGTACCCTGTTCAAACCACGTTCATGGTGGCCTGTTGCTACCAAACATCCCTGCATGCTGTTGGAATATCCACTGTCGTTCAATATATGCATGTGTTATGCTTGCTGTTCAACTGTTGGAAACTTGGTGTGTTGGGTTAATAGGAATATTACTGCATGCTGTTACAACTAATCTGGAATGCTGTTGTTTATGTTGTAATTAAACACACCTAATTACAGAACATATGGGAAGGCCGGTCCCAACGGACCCACCTGTCCCTCCTCAGTTGGTGAGTGCACCTGGCACCAGCAGCTCCGGTGCCCAGTCCGGGCTCCCCTCCTCCATTGGTCCTGTGCCACCTTTGGGTGGAAGCGCTGCAGGGGATGGGGCTCGTCCCCACGTGCAAGCATGGGCGGAGAAGGGCCACCTGTCACCCTTCGAATGGTCCGGGCTGTGGTGCGTAGGGAGATCCAGCGTTCAGTTGCTGATCCCCTACACCAGCTTGAGGCAAGAGTGGCACGTCTTTCAGGTGAGCCTGCCTGTCCTACTCAGCCCCCAGCACAGCCACCCTAGGGGCTGTGAAGGTACAGTGGTGACTGCCCATGGGTGGGGATCTCAGTTCCACTGTTACCATCTGTGGGCTCATGGGCTTGCGATTTCCAAACAACCTTCCCCGTCAATTGTGTTCACCCACCCTATGTGTCAAATTCTGCCCCTGTATGCATCTTGTTTGTCTTGTCTGTTTACCTCCCCAACCTACCTCCCCAAATATACCTACATCCCCTACCTCACATTCCACTCTCACCTGAAAAAAAAAATAAAAAAAGGGCAATCTGTTCCCACAAAAAAATTACACCCCATACATAGCTGCCCATTCCGCACACATGTCAGCCGGACATGTTAACCGATAATTATAATTGGCAGTACAACATACTCTGTTGTCCTCACCCCTCTCTCAGGGGTGGAAGGTTGCAAATTTCACACCAAATTACGAACATATGCACAGCTGTTGCTGGTAAAGAAATGGGCAGCTATGGGCCTTCCCTACACCCTTCCTGCACATACCAGCTGATTTCCCTACTGTCTTTCCCTCTTTGTGCCCCCTTTTTCACCACTTTCCTATCTCCCCATTTTCTTTTCTTTCAAAGAAATTAGCACGGGGGTTAGCGGGAGTAAGCACTTTTAAGCAGTAGTTAGCGGGGGTGCGCGAATGTGAGCTTGTGTGCACTCAGCTAAGCATCGCTAAGCTTTGCACAAACCCACACAAATCTGCTTACAACTGCTTAAAAGTGCCTTAGTCACTCCGTATGACAGGGCCCTTGTATTGCTCAACAGCAAAATAAAATACACCCATCAGTCTCGAACCCCAGACCTTGGGCTCACCAGTCTGCATGAAGTACCACTACACCACAGCAGATATACAATAACTTGGTGCTGAAAGAAATATATCATGCATTACAATGAGTGAATGTAAAGGGAGAATAGGAATGGCATAACACAAATCATGTTCTGTGGCCCTTAACCAGCAAGTGTCGTGGAATTGCATGACATGACTGTGAAAAGAGAACCAGCCATGCTAGTAGGGAATAATGTTACAGTAGCACCTTACAAACCCCACACAGTATCAGAGCAGGATAAACACTAGCATATTTGAATAGGTCAGAGGCCAGACCTCCCAACTGTGACTGGTTTACAGGGATGTCCCTGATTTACAAACAAATGTTAGTTGTGCCCCTCAGACTCCCTGTGAAATGTAGTAACAGTAGGCAGAAAGGTGGGGGATCCCACTTAATGATAAATGTCAATAAGTGAGAGTAGACACTGCTTGCACGTCAGAAAAGGTGTAGTAATACATATGCTCAGAATCCCCCAAAGTCGCAACCGCAAAATATCTGAAATATATCACAGGTGTATCCCACTGATATGTACCTTTCCCTGAGGCTGTTCAAATATATACCTGAGAGTATCTGAGGCCTGGAAGAGTCAGAAACACACAGGCATATCAGCCTGCCTGCTGTTACACACTCTGCGAATAGCTGTAGAATGAATTCCACAAGCATGCCCTTATGTAGGAGTACAACACAGAAATATCAAAGGATGTAGCCATGTACTGCTAGCAACCACCTGTGACAATGCCATTGTTCAGGTGCTGAAAAGACTGGTGTGGTGCACAGTCAATGAATACTAGGCTAACCTCTGTCTACCATCTGGATATGTCCACAGGTGGGAGCTACTAAGACAGATTACTAGCCTTTATAGACTTACAGGTACACAGCAACTCTGCATGTTCAGCAAGATAAACATCACACGATAATAAATAATGCACTCTGCAGTTCTGCACCCCTACCCAAAGGTACTATATACCCATGTAGTCAGGCACAACCAAGGGTGTAGGTAGGCATACACAGTAGTGAAATATGTCCAGTTGTCCTGAGCAGACTGTGCTAATGTCAACACAAACAAACCACAAACTGTTCAGAAGTGAGTAACGTACTGATGACAGTATAGCAGTTCACAAACAGTGCATGTGCCTGATATTCATAATTGGTAGTACAACATACTTAGTTGTCCTCACCCCTCTCTCAGGGGTGGAAGGTTTCAAATATCCTCCTAATGTATTGCATATGCACAGCTGTTGCTGGTAAAGAAATGGGCAGCTATGGACCTTCTCCACACCCATCCTGTACATCCCGAGCTGGTTTCCCTACTGTCTTCCCCTCTTTGTGCACCCTTTATCACCACATTCCTATCTCCCCATTTACTTTTCTGTCAAAGAAATGAGCACAGGGGTTAGCGGGAGTGAGCACATGTAAACAGTAGTAAGCGGGTTTGCACCAGTGTGCACATGTGTGCACTTAGCTTAGCATTGCTAAGATATGATAAGCCAAGCTTAGCTTAGTATTGCTAAAATAAGATAAGCTAAGCTAAGCTTAGCTTAGCATCGCTAAGCGTCACACAAACCCGTGCAAACCCGCTTACAACTGCTTAAAAGTGCCTTAGTCACTCTGTATGACAGGGCCCTTGTACTGCTCAGCAGCAAAATAAAACACCCTTGTCAGTCTCAAACCCCACACCTTGGACTCACCAGTCTGCATGACATACCACTAAGCCACAGCAGATATACAATAACTTGGTGCTGAAAGAAATATAACATGCATTACAATGAGTGAATGTAAAAGGAAAATAGGAAAGCCATAGGAATACATTGCAATAACTACTGTTGTATGCCAGTTAATTCTCTAATTCAAAAAGAAAGTACATACTCCCATGTATCCAGTGTTAGCATTAGGAGGTGTGAGTAAACCTACACACTGAGAAGAGTGTACTGGAAGAAGCAACAGTCAGGTTTCAGTACAACATGCATTTCACTGGCTACAACCCAGCTTCAGATATGAGACATATACCAACCTTCTGACTGAGACAACAGTGTCCACAGCAAACAAGCATGGTCCCCACCTTGCAAAACTGAAAGGGCTATGCCTACCTAACCTATCATTTTATAGCAGTTTCCTGAAATCACAGTGAGAACTGCAATTACCACACAGCAGGCTGCATGCAGTTACTAAATGGTGGGCACCAATTGTTGCAGAGGCCATCACATGCACATGTGCGGATACCTAGAAAAGCAGCCTGTATCTGCTGTCCACACATGCAATAATATCATTGCACCAACTGGGAGAGAGAAAAAGAGAGAGCACAAGCGAGAGAGACAGGCAGAGACAGACAAACAGACAGACGGATACAAACAGGCAGTAGGAGACAGACACTGAAAAGAAAGACCAACACACAGAGGAAACCAAAACAAAAAAATAAATAAATAAATAAATAAATAAATCAACACCTACAACAGACGGAGGTGGGGAATACAAAGGTAAGGTATGTAACAGATATGTATTTGCTGACATCCGAATGATGTGTCTGAAGGGTACCCTACATACTGTGAATCATCCATATGTGGCAGCAGTCCGTATCTATATGTACATGCACACTTGCATAGGGCAAGGGACATACTGCAACTGTTAATGAAGGCTGGACATATGTATGTTGTTGAAGGCTGCTATGTGCACATATGTATGTAGGTGGTAGTGTGTGGCATTGCAGACAGCAAGCAGTGCCGGTATATGTCATGTGGTGATTAAATGCTGTGGGACTGAGCTACAGGCAGTGAGGCCTGCTACAGCTATACAGCCTGAGGACAGCAGAATGCATTCTGCACAACATTGTGCAATAGTATAACATAACCGTATGTCTTACAACTGTTGCATAATTGACATCCCCACCATGAAAGGTAGGCAGTATATGTGCAGCTATATGTACAGCAATGGATGTTTAGATGTATGTGTATATATATATATATGTGTGTATATATATATATATATATATATATATATATATATATATATATATGTAGATAGATATAGATATATACATATATAGATATATATAGATATACAGAATTATAGATATATAGATCTATATATAGATATATACATGTATACATATATACATATATAGATAGATATAGATATATTTAGATATATACAGATATCTATATGGATACATATAGATATATATGGATATATATATGGATAAATATAGATATATATGGATATATATATATATAGATATATATGGATATATATAGATATATATAGATATATATAGATATGTATGGATATGTATGGATATATATGGATATGTATAGATATGTATAGATATGGATAGATATGTATATATATATATATATATATATATATATATATATATATATATGTATAGATATATATATATATATATATAGAGAGAGAGAGAGAAAGGGAGACACGGGGTCATATGTACTGCAACAGGTGCCTGTTGTCCAATGCATGGACTGAACACCAGTGTTGATACTGCAGTGCCATACCCCATTCCAAATCACCTTACGCAGTAACTACCACATAGGTGGTAGCCTGTCTAACACTGAAGGTGTCAGAAGGGAACATGGAACACAGGTGGACAGTAGGCTCCCCTTTGATAATCACAGTGCCACAGTAGTCTTGTAATCTGTCTACGTGGTACGTGTCATCACAAAAGGTGTGTCATCTAGAGAAATATAGGTCGGTGTTCACTTCTACTCATCACAATGCCCCATGTGGTATGTACCTCACATTACAACTACAGCAAGTGGAAAGGCCACAGACATACCTAACAAAGAGTAATACTGCCCTCAAATATATGCCCTATGCAGACTGACTCACAAAACCACAGCTAGAGTACATTGCATATCGCCCACCCAGAGTTACCACTGCCGGACATACAGAGGTATGTCACACCCATAGCAGTCGGCCAGCCACCATGACAACACCTCACAATCCCTCCGGGCTACATGACCTAGGGCCCTAATCCTTGTCACCTCACTAAACAGCACATGCTGGAGGTACAGGTTTCTATCCACAAATATGCCATACTTTGGACTAAACCACCCAGCATTAACAAACAAGGCTCCTCATTAGCAGATGTCATACATACCCCTGATGATTGTTTTGGAGATAGGTAATATGCCCTGGGAGTCACCGCTGTGTATCTGGTTGACAGGAGCAAGTGAAATCACATTACATGTGTGTCAAAGGGCAGGGTAGCATATGGCTAGGCTGCTCTAGGCCCTAGGGCCAATAGCGTATTACCTACCTATGACACAATGCACACACACATGTACTCAGTGCAATACCTGCTATGTGAGGTGGAATTAGTGTGACAGTGACTGTGTGCAAAGTTTGTAAAGGTGTGATAGCTTAGTGTGAGGTTGTGGCTGTCATGGTAGTTTGTGTCCTAGGTGTGAGGCCAGAGAAAGATGTGTCAGTTATTGGGATGCAGACATAGTAGGATGGCATATATTGTGATGTAGTTCCTTGTGTATGACTGTGGTGTCCCATTGTAGGCTGAAGCAATACATGTATGCTCAGTAAGTGGTACTACTGGTAAATCCAGCTCACATATGAACTGTTGTACTACCTGAAGCTGTAGGCCTAAACAGCACAGTATGGTGTATGTTCACATTCCCTGGTAACACTGTCTTGTGTGTTTCCTGTAGTCTGCACAGATTACATACCTCAGGCATAGGTATCTGTAAGTAGGGGCACACAGTACTATAAGGTACACAGGTAATGCTCATCTGTGTCGGCATACATTTGTGTGTTGTATGTATGTCTGATGTGTGTGTAATGATGCCTGTACCATGCCCACAATCACATGTGTGTTACAGGGTATGTGTGTGTACCTAGCAACATGGATACTCTGTTACAGCAGTATGCCAGCTATATTAACAACCGTGCACATACGTTAGGTAGGGGTATGGCATCAAAGACTAGGGTGGTTTACTGGTAATACTGTAAATGTACATTACATTCATTGCATTGGATGACATATTTCTTCATGCATTAGCTTGATATATACCCCCAGGGAGAGGTTGTGCATTGTATCCCAAACAGTGTGCCGACTACTGGTGTATACTGGTTTGTTATATGGAGTGTGGCAGGCACTGTCAGCCAGTTGTGGGCTGAGCACTGATATGTGGTATTGAACATGTGTATCCTCTGATAGACAGATAGATGCTATATATGGCAGTTAAGTGATATCTGTACTTCATAATGTTACGTGTCCCACATGACTTGCTCGCACATATCATTTAATTGTCTTCCAGGGTTATGGCTCATCAATGCAATCCATTGTATACAGCTGCAGAGGAGTAGGAAATACAGAACAGCCTGGTGCAGCACTATAACCTGCTTTTTTCCAGGGCCAGCCAGCACCAGCATGAGCGTACTGCACTGTGGCAAGATCCTGTTCACCGGGTAAATGACATGGCATGCATAATTGGACATATGAGCAGGTACACCATCACTGCAGTGATTTAATTAGACATGTCCGGCAGTGTGCATCTGATATCCATAGGCAACAGCTTGCCACAGGTGGTGGGGTGGCCATACATCCCCCTCTCACCAGAGTGGAGGAGCTGCTCCTAAGCGTGGCGGCTCCTGGCCTACAGTAGCAACAGCATCACACATGTGTCATCATGGAGGCTGGAGCCACCCAGCAGGATGACATGGAGCGTGCAGGTAATATGTCCTAGCTGTAGACTACCATTACCTGTATTGTTAGAATATGCATATGTGAGATGTGTACTGTGTGTTTAGCAGTTGTGCTGCCTATCGTGTGCAATACTGATATTTGGAATAATATCTGTACACCTGTGACTGTTGACTGTTGTTCCACTGTAGTTTAGCACACTCACAGTAGCAATGCCACAGTTGTGGCCACTGACAAACTGTGTCATATTCTTGTAGGTCCCTCTGGTGTGACAGCAGGGCAGATGATACATGCTGGTGAGTGTGTTAACACTTTAATATTGGTAATGAAATGTGCATGTCATAGGTGAGGTGTAGGCCATGTACACGTAACACACCTACGCATAATGCATGCTGTGCATGTTTGCTGTGAGACATCAATCATCTCAGTAAAGTCAGTAGCTGCTTCAATCACATGCAATGCACAGTGCAGCAGACACAATTGTGGCAACACTGTACTGCACATTGGATATGCATAGTTGCTACAGCTGTACACAACAGAACACGTTTATCATACGCAGTACACGAAAACATGCTACATTTGGCATTACCACACACCCGCTGTAAGGTCACACTTCAGTATCCCACATGTCGTGCACACACACATGATGTACCTCAGGGGTAGAGGCTTATCATGGGGCTGTACAACACTCTGCAACACATAACACAGTCATGTTAGGCAATGCTCCCTATTGGGCACCTCACACACCCATGTACAAGGTGGCTGTGTAATTGTGAATGTAGCCACGGCACTGCAGTTCAGGTACAGCATGCTAGGCGGTGGTCTTGCACACAGTAGCTGTGAGTGACCGCAAGATGCATGTTGATGATGGCACAGGGTACTACACCCCTTCCAGTTACAGTGACCACAGTACTACTCATAGCAGTCATTGCTTTGCACCTCAATGTTGTGTGTGTGCAAACATATTCACCTATACACAATATGCATAGCATGTTGTGTGTGTGCTTACATATGCCAGTATACACAATATGCACAACAGTCGCCATCGAAACAAAGTGTCACATATATGTCCTGGAATGCTAGAGGGTGTATAGGTCACTTGACACACATTGGGTATGTGTGGTGTTTAATGTTGCAGTCGTGTAGCATGCCATGCCATGTCTGGCACTGACATATCTGCAATATGTCCCACACTCACCATACCCACTGTACACTGGCCATGTCGAGCATTGGGATTCCTTCACATCAACATGCACTACTCATCCCGTGTGTGTACATAGCATGCATGTGCTACACCTGTGCCCACTATTATCTGCTATGAACACAGACACTGTACTCAGACATGGATATCTATGTGTCACACAGATAATACATGCAGCCATGGCATGTATACTTGTGAGTGATGGTGCACAGGGCATTACAGAGCTGATAATACCTGCACAGCAATGTTGTGTCCATGTACACATTGTGTTCCAGGGTGCAGCCAGTCACTGAACAACTACACAGTTGTATCAAAGCCATGTATACTGCCATTAAATAGGGGCATCTACACTTGCACTGCATGGTCTTGTGCAACACATATTCTGCATGCTGACACGTGTGTGGTGACTGTTTACCTTGTGATACTGACACCCACCTTCACCCACTATAGAGTATGTGTTGGATTGCTGGTGTGTGTGTGTGTGTATATGCTGTAGTGGGGAGTGTATTAGTGTTCATGTGTTCATGTGTGCATGTGTTCATGTGTTCATGTGTGCATGTGTGCATGTGTTCATGTGTGCATGTGTGCATGTGTGCATGTGTGCATGTGTGCATGTGCAGACCGTAAAGTGTGTTTCCTGTCTTCCTCTCACAGGTGCTGAGTTAGGGGTGGCCGAAAGCAGCAAGGAATCTGAAGCCACTGCCCCGAATAGTGGTGATGATGAGACATGTATTTTGTCACAGGAAGGTTTGACAGGGTCTGTCGTTGGTCCGCCAGTCGACAGTACACAGCGTTCAACCCCATCTATGCACACACTCATACTGTCAATACATCCCTCACCACCAATGGCCATAGGCGAGGGACAGCATACAGTTGGCATTGACCAGGAGAGTGTGGTACCCATGGCACTTGCATCCTCTCACAGTAGCCATAGCCGTATTCCTGGAATGGTACCACATAGGTGGAGGTCCAGGGGTTCTAGGGGGAGCACCGCTGGTCGTATTTCCCCTGGCAGGCGTGCCCTCACAGGTCTTACGATGTCAAGTATGTTCCGGGCTGTAATGCAGGCTCAGGCACGTATGGAACGGTACACGAGGCAGGGACTTAGGGCGCAGAGGGCTCATTACACTGCTATCAATGACAGCATCTGTGACCTTGCCGGTGCCATCTGGACTTACACTGAGGTCATTGATAGACATTGGGGGGAGACATTCGATGCCCTCCACAATATGTCTTCCATGAGCCAGGACTGTGCGGGATGGTTGCGACGTTGACACGGGCGCATTCCAGCAACAGCTGGCAGTGGTCGCGGATGACCCACAGTTCACAGCCGCTCCCGTAGTGGCAGTACCAGCCCCAGCAATGCTGGGGTTGGCCTGTCCATTGACCGTCCCATTAGACCACATGCATGTGGCTCTGGCCAGTCCCAGCAGGGACATGGGTCCAGTCATCATACCTCTGCCTCTGATGACAGTACTCAGTCAGGTTGGTACCCAATAATGTCCGTAGCACCCCTGCCAGGCACAGGTACTGTGTCCGTGGCCAGAGACAGTGATCTGTACAGCCTAGCAGGTACAGTCTGTGGCTGTTCCACAAACTACCATATGTGGCAGCCACATGGTGGAGCTGTGTGCATGCAGACACACACACATTAACCAAACAACTAGGGCTCACACATGCACACACACACATTACATCAACATTGGCCCATGCTGTACTGTTGTCCCTCACACACACACACACACACACACACACACACACACACACACACACACACACACACACACAGAGACATGTCGATTGGACGGGTCAATGTCAGGCTCTGACAAACAACAAAATGCCCTGTGCATATGATGATACCTGTGTCGCCTCCTGTCATCTGTAACATTGATGGAGGAACAGGCTAACATGGTGCTGATGCACAGGGTGACACTATAGCAGTGTAGCAATATTAGCAAGTTGTCAACAGGAAAGTGTAATGACATCCTTGTAGGTATATCTGAGCAGACATTATGCATCAAAGCTCTGATTGTCAAAGTAGCATTGTTTATACCACTGTTAGGTCTGAGTATGTATTGTCCACCCATGTGCCACTTGGCTGAAGTGTAATGTGCTGCCAGCATGTGTTAGTGAGTGGACAGTACGTGTGTGATGTGTGCAGTACAGATTAGCAAGTGTACATCTGTGAACATGGTGGGTGCTCACTGTCTGCATGTACGTGCATAGTGGACACATGGGACGTGTGGCATACCCTGTTGTATACATTGTTAACATCTCATAGTATCTTTCAATGGCCAGTATGCATTCTACTACAGTTATGTACTAACATGGGTAGACATGTGTGTATGACATGGGTTGACACTATGCTGTGGGTTATACCGTTAATATCTGTCAATGATTTGCGGTCTGGTAGTATACACAACCTCAACAGCATGACTATAAGCAATCATTGGATGATGTCCTGACAAATGGCACACAGTCGTAGGGAACTCAGTAACAGTTGGATCCTTCCAGTGCTACACTATAACACTAACGAGTGGTAATGACCGCCACCCATTCCTGTGACCACACCTGTTTGGCATATAGCCCCCTTAGGTACATGCAAACACACTAGGGATGTGTCCATCCAAATCTGGAAATGCATGCATTGGCCTACAATGCATTCCCTGGATGGGACGCATATCCTACACAAGGGTATCATACAGACAGATACCTGTTGTTTGATACATGCTGTATAGCAGTAAGCCGACTATGGCATAGTCATCCACATGTACTATACATACTATCCCGTCAGTACCACACAGGTGGTAGCCCTCAACATGTATGTTGGGTACTAATGTGTACATACAGCCTCATGTTATGTCATGTGTCCCTTGGTATCCACATATCCATAGGTATTGTGGAGTCCCAAGGTGTATCACATAAGACATTAGAGGCCTGAATGCATATCCACAAGGCAGTTGTACACCTATAAAGACTGTCCATTATTGGCAGTCATTGTTGTGTATGAAGATGTCTGACATATACCCCAGGCATATACCCTCACTCACACTACTCTTAAGTAACTGTCATGGGTGTGTGTGGCACAGATGACCTTGGCCACAGATCACGACAGTGGACGGCCTTGTCACATACATACATATGTGCCCTACAATCTGAGAAGCAGCGGCACAACCTGTCAATGGAAACAAATGTATTCATGTAGTATGCAGGCTTCACACCTATGTACTGATAGAGGGGACATGTACACATATATATTTGCCACGCAGATACCTGATGTGTGCAATGCACTTACTGTTGTAATCATAATGTGTCATACCATAGTAAAAGCAAAACCCACACCTCATTTACCAACAGTGACACACACACAGTCAGCGTTTGCAGGATTCAACCCCCTACCTAACTATTATGATACTAGAGAGAGAGATGCATTAACTCGGTGCGCTATTTGCTTTACTGGGTGATTTCACTTCTCCGTCTGTATTTGTAGGATGGTGACATCATCAGTCTTTCCAAAGAGGAATGTACCTCTTTTAGTGTGATTTCCCAGTCTCCAAAAAGGGCACTCCTTTCAAAGACAATTGCACACATGCACACACCCCTCACACACACACTCAGTGTTTGCAGGATTCAAACCCCTACCTAACTATGTTATGATACTAGAGAGAGACGCATTAACACGGCCCGCTATTTGCTTTTCTGGCTGGTTTCTCTTCTCCTGCTGTATTTATAGGATGGTAACAGCATCAGACTGGACATGGTAATGTATGTACACTTTGTTTTATGCCATTCCAGGAATGGTCCATGTGGGTCGTCGAGTGTCAACAGCTTGAACAGGAACTCATAATCCTTACCTTGTGTGATTTATCTGTGGACACATTGACATTCTTTCATATGTGAACACATACTTATGCACAGCTTGTTGGTTTTGTGGGTACTACATGTGTCTGGGATGCTGATAAAGGGCTATTCAAAGTCTATGTGAGACATGTGTAGCTATGTTCAGTGATGTATGTCCTGGGTGGCTGCCTTGCAAACAGTCTAGCATGTTTGGGAACCATGATCCACACATGAACATACCACAGTTGGTAGGGCTGTGTGTATGTCAGCTTCCAATAGCTCTGTTTATGACTTCAACCATGATGGACTCCATGGCCTTGTAGATCAGACTTCATAGGCGTACTGGACTGTACTTCCCATGGTGTGTTGTGCACCAACACTTGTGTGGATTGCCATATGTTGCTGTAACTCATTCAAGGGTTCCACATCCTGTGTAGAGGGGGAGGCTCAGCTGACTGTTCAGGTGCAGGATCTGTTTGTTCTGTAGTTTATGCATGACATATATTGGGAATCAGTGTATTCCACTTGCTGCCATGCTTTTGGCATTGGGGGTAGCTGTTCATCCATTCTACATGTGATATCTCCTGATATGATGATATAGACTATCGTCAGTGGGAGGTGGGTCTGTTTATATGGGCCTGTCTGTCAGGATGTCGGCATTGTCAGTCAGGTACAGTTGGCCCAGACTCAGGACATATATGGGTGTACATTGCTATATATTACATAGCTGTCGGAGGTGTCATGATTCAGTCTGGACTCCTTCTCAGCTACTCTTTACAGAACACCAACGAACCTGAGCACTAATCCCTGTTATACTCTTTTACACACGTAATACCCTACTGATCCTTTGTGATCTGGCTACAGTGTATGTCATCATAATATCCCGGCATGTCCAGGGGTCGGTTTCGTGTGTACTCTCCAGTCCAGCTGGTGAATATTGTGATGTTGACACAATGTCACATCTGCCTCATGTACACAGACAACCCTCTTCTCCTCCCGACTAACTCAGATATATTTGTGAGATGCACCTATAGAGACATACAGGGTGCTGAACTCTCTCGACCCATGACTGGCACAGTCTATCAGGTGGTGAAGGTAACCACACACACCACATATCAGTCTCACATATCCTCTGGTGACAGCACTCAAACCACATTATCACACATAGACATACTCGGATGCTGTGAATTAACTCTGCCTAAGCAGCAGAGACCTCCACAGCAGGCACACACACAACTGCTACCCCACTACAATACCCACATATCACATAGTTCACAATGTCAGTGTGCCACACAGTCACTGCCCTTCGGGCTAAACAACACACTTAATACACTTGTAATAGGCAACACTTATTGTCAGACACACTGATGTACCACTCACCAGCCCAAACATGGGAATAGTCACTTTGGGCTGTCTGTCGGGTGCCAGGATCTGCCACATAACACATGCAGTCAGGTCACTACAAAGCAAGTACAGGACTGGCACCATCATTGCCCATGCTGATGCGTAAAACCTCAGACATTACTCCCTGGACCACATGACATGGTACATGGAGGAACACTCTGATCATCTAGCCCAGGCCAGTATGACCCTGACCTTGTCTAGCATCTTACACCCACCAATTATGATGTCACAGTATACAGACAAACATATCATGTTTAACAGTTGGCTAACAAATTGGTGTCATTCATAGGGGATACAGTGTCTGTCAGCCTGTGGTGACATGCTCGACATGTCACGTAGCTTCACTATGGACAGCTTGGACCTGTCACCCTTGAACCTTCGAATGCTGGCTAAGGCTCTTGCTACCACCATAGTGCATTTGTTGAGCAGGGCTCAAAAGACAAACCCACCTCCATAGACATTACAGGTTAAATGACACTAAGGGTAATGCTGCTCAACACCAGATGTGTTACCCTCATATTGCGGCCACTCAGGACTCTCCTCAGTATGGAGGATAGTGATATCTGTGCACTAACAGACGCCTAGTTCAGGCTCACATATGCACACCAGCACTACCAGTTTATATTTCATACCATGCTTTCTGACCACAGGACTTGGAACGGACAACACAACTAGGGGGAGTATCCATATACATCACAGATACACACACCTCCGGGTTAGTAGCACTGCACAAAGCATCACCGACCACACATATACAACTACCATTGTGCAAAACTGCCTCTCAGTTTGTTGCCTGCTACAGACCACACGCCCATACTCAGGAACCACACTCGGCATTCCTGGAAACAGTGGAGAATATGAAGGTCTCCACAAACACCATTATATTGGGTGACTTCAAATACACAAATATTGACTGGGGATACTACTCAAGCCCCAACACCCTCGCCCTACAGTCGCTACAATTTGTAAATTCATATGCTATGGCACAACCAGTCACCACAGCCACAAGGGGGAATACATATTGGACCTGATCATCACCAACATGGGGACGCTATGTTCCACACCAGCGATATACCCCTCATTGGTAAGGTCAGAACATACATATATCTCACTGGACATACATATACCCTCCACACACCCATCCTGGATAATGTTGGTGAACTTCTCATGAGCCAATGTCTCACTTCACCAAAGCAAGGTGGTATCCTTCAGAGACCCTGAGACAGTGGCTAATACGGCTCCGACTGCTGAATCCTTTACATACACATTCTATGGACACCTAGTGGACTGCATGGATTGTGCTATCCCAAATAACAACAGGACTCACTCCTCCAATGGTAGGGGACCTGTCTGGTAGACCCCAACCATTAATAAGCTGTACAACATCAGGAGGAAGCTACTACATGATAGAGCACAATCCCAGACAGGGAAAGCATCTGTGATCTGTACTAGCAGACAGCTACGATCACTCATGAACTTATCTAAGGGCTGCTTCTCACGGACAATTGCACCAGACACGTATGACTATCACAAGGCCTTCTTTAGTTATGTCAGGAACCTGGGTGGACACTCACTGATATGCTGTGAGTTACTGCATACTGACTAAACTTACCCTGAACCCACTGGCATTGCCAACATCCTGGCAAACAGGTTCAGTGCAGATGTCTCCCTCCCATCCCCCCTAGGGAGCAACTATCCATCCCAACAGAGTGTAGCCTCCCTGACATCACACAGTAACAGGTGAATGCTGCCATCCCCAAAGCATACATCACAGCATCAATGGGACCAGATGGTGTCCCGGCATGCATCTTACACGAGCTTCATGACAGATGTAACCCTCACATTACATCACTGTGCAATATCGGAGTTACTACAGGATATGTACCCATGGAATGGCATACAGCGACAGTGGTCCCACTCCACAGAGTTGGTGCCACAATGGACCACAGACAATTTTGCCCATTAAGCCTAACTAGCCTGTTCTGCAAAGCTATGGAGCGTATTGTCATGGGTCTCTTACACATAGACATCAGGAACCTAGAGACACTGTGTCCTACACATTTCAGCATTGTTGTGGGCAGATCTTGCCTATTGGACATGTTTGTATTCTTTAGACGGTTAACAGGTCCATCGACATAGGGACAGTTGTCCACATAGCCTACCTGAACCTTGCAAATCCCTTCCACACAATAACCCACTGGGCCATTATGCATAGGCTCACCAGCGTCGATATGGACACATATCTCACATGATGGATGGCTACCTGGATCAGGGATAGCACCCACATGGTCAGAAATGCAGGTGCCATGTCTAACTATACACCACTTACACATGGCATCCCACACGGCATGGTCCTGGGCGCTCTCTTGTTCAGTATATATTTGTCTGATGTACAGGCTGCCACAGGGGGAATATGGCTGACCTTGCTTGTACTTGACTGCAAACTGGGTGCCATAATCAACTCTCTAGCTGCCACATGCATACTCATACAGGGTCTCACAGAGATGGATGACTGGTGCCTGAGCCATGGCCTACAGCTAAATGCCATTAGTTGCATAGTCATCCTCTTTGGGAATAGCAACATGCCACACATTACCACATAGGTAGTACTCCATTACATACAGTAGGAGTTGTTAGGTGATTGGGGACATGACTTGTTTGTACTGTCGCCTTTGACATTCACATTGCCAAAGTGGTTGGACAGACCTTCTATATAAGCCACTTTATCCCATATGGTTTCACATCTAGATCGAGTAAGGTCATTGTGCCCCTAAACTCATCACAACCATGCTTGGTTACAATGCCACATTTGGGGTGTACCTTACCCAACACCTGCAGCAACTGTACTGGCCACAGAAGTTCCTCACCAAGCAGATGTAGGGACTCACATGGATGACCTGCACAGTCTGGATGCAGTAACTCCAGCTATACTCAGTCGCTTACCACCTACATGGATATGATGTGTGCCTGTTGTTTACGAAATACCCAACCCAGAATTAATGGACATGCTCCACCTCAGAATATCTGACTCCCTTGGAGCTACACACTCCAGGGACATATACCTCAGCACAGATATTAATAGGACATGCTGGAGGGACAGATTCTTACCCCAGGGCCTCCACTCACTCCGGATTGTGATCACAGTTTCACATAGGCAGAGCCACCCACTGACCACCTACAGGGGACATCTTGATGGCTGTATGGGTGATTGTATGTTTACCCCTGGGATATCGTCTGTGTCCCTGCTAGACAGAGGCACACTAGCCTAGATGTACATGGGCTATCTTGTGTGACCTACTATTCACTGGCACAGTGTAGTAATCTGACAGGGTTGCAAAAGCCAAACACACTCTGGCTAGGCTTGTACATGCCCTAGGGCAGATAGCCTAGCATCGACCTCTGAACCTATGCTTATGTTCGGGATGCACAATATGTATTGCTGATACTGTTTGCAGGTCTTTAATGTCTTTGCTTTCCCAGTTTCTATGAACAACTTAGGTATCTGCAGAACATATTTGATTATGACAGGGTTCCACTTTATTATATATGTGTCTGTTATCATGTAACTGTGTGCACAGGGCAGATTGCTGGATAGTGAGAGGTTCCTGGGTTAACACATGCAACTGCCAGATATGTGTGGCCCACTGCTGTACTCAGACATGGTCTAAGTGTGTGAGCATGCCCAGTTCAGGCTTTCCATGTTTTGTTGCCTGACATTTGTCTCATTTATTCATGTGTGTGAGCATGCCCAGTGTGACCTTTCAGTATGTTGCAATCTGAGGTCCACTACATTTGTGGATGTGTGTGAACATGACCGATATTAACATTTATACTATGTGTGTGTGTGTTGAAAGTCAAGTTCTGTTCTTACTGCAGGACTCACCTTTGTATCATAACTCAACAGGGATTATGCTGTGCCTGCAGGGTTTCCATGAGATACTTTGCATAGACTTATCAACATTCCTTCATACTGGCTGACCACTGCAATACTGTCATGGTTTAGTGGTTCAGTACTTTAACTATAGTGCACAGTATCCTGGGTTCGAGGCCCATCACTGCTTTATATTTTCATACTGAGCAGACCAGACTACTTAAGGGCCAGTTAAGCAAATATGAGCATGTTGGCTTTTGTTCAGCTATGCCCTACTTAGACCAGGCTTGTCCAACATTGCTGAATATTCACCAACTTTGCTGGATGTTGCCCAATATTACTCAGCATTGACCACAGTTGCACTAGTTGGTGTGTGCGATTCTGTTTGCATATACTACATGGTGGTAAATGCTGTTTAGCACTGCTTTAAAATGCTTAACACATGGCAATCATGCCTCAGGTGGTGCTGCAGGGCTGTCTATGTCAGATGCACATACTACACTCCCTGTACGTTTGAAAGCAGGTAGTGTCAACTTAGGCATTCCTTTTACTATATGTGCGAGTCAGAGAGAGGTAGCATTTCCAGAGTTCCTACTGAGCCAGTGTATGTGCTATGCATTGCCTATTTGCCAAGGCCAAAGCATACTAGGCATGCCTCCTTCTGCCTAATGGGGCAGGCTCAGGTTGTTCCTCCTCTGAGTCACGCTCTGCCTGTGATGACCTTGGCAATGGTGGGGGGATGTTTGGCCCAGGCCTATGCTGGTTCTGCTGCAGCTGTTTTCGCAGGATCATATTATGTAGCATAGCACATACCATGACAATTTGGGTACATGTAGTTGGTGAGTACTGCAAGGCTCCACCAGATGTGTCCAGGCACCGGAACCATGACTTGAGCAGCCCAAACACACACTCAATTACATTTCATGTTTGTGCGTGTGCCTCATTATGGCATTCCTGTTCAGGTGTGTGTGTGTTTCTGATGGGTGTCATCAGCCACGGCTCCAGTGCATAGCCAGCATCCCCCACCAGGTGACCATGTGGGATGTCCCCATTGGCAAATGTCCGGTACAGCTGCATCAGATGCCAGATATGGGAATCATGGTAGCTTCCAGGGCAGCCAGCACACACATTCAGTATTATGCCCTGGGCATCACACACGACCTGGCAATTGATGGAGGGGAAGCCCTTGCGGTTGAAGTAGACCCTACCCCACTCGCCGGCTGGTGCTTTGATGCGTATGTGCGTGCAGTCTATTGCGCCCACTACCTCAGGGTATTCCGCTATTTGCTGGAAGAGACACATATTGCTGGCCAATACCTCACGGGAATTAGGGAAATATACATGATCGACAACATGTGCTGACATGGCATCCAGGAACTGGTGCAGTACCCTGGGTGCTGATGCCTGTGATATCCCCATCATATCACGAGTTGGTCTCTGGAAGGTAACTGTTGCTAATATTCTTAGGCCAACACATACCTTGGTTTCCAGTGGGATGGGCTCCCCTCTGTTGGTTCTGTGTGTGAGGTGTGGCCTGCACAGCTCAACAATTTGCTGCAGGAGGTCTCTGTCCACTCTATGGCGCTCTACTATCTCCAGCTTATGTAGCCCCTGGTAGGCTACCCTGGGCCTGTACACTCTACTCTGTCTCCTCACTGTGGGTTGTCCAGCAGCATTTCCATTGTCACCACCCTCAGCATGTTGCATATGTCGCCTTATAATAGCAATGGCAGCCCCTAACATTTCTTTGTCTCAGTAAACCTTTTTCAGTTTTCACTTCTATTAGCTTACTGCAGTGTCTCTTGTGAGAAACATTATGGACTGTTGTTTGCAGAGTTTTAAGTGCTAGGCTGGGCTGGGCTAGTGTACTGCCTGTGTAATTGCCAGATTCTGATTGTTTTCACCTGCTACCTCTGCTAGTACTCCCTGGAAGCTTCCTACTATTTGTTGTGCTTCCTATTTCCTTTCAGTTTCCTCGAGGGGGCAGCGCCGTGCACACAAGTGCAAACACGCTCACAGCAGCTCACACGCATGCACATATGCTTACATGGACTACAACTTGCTTATTTGGGTTAAAACGTGCGCACACCAGCGCAAACACGCTTACAACACTTTAAACTGCCTTATACATGCTTACTCTGGCTTAAACGCGCACACTCACGCTTACACACATGCACACTGTCTTACTCGGGTTTACAGGCATGCACACACATGCATACCCACTCAGCAAGAAACTTTGGTGTTATTCATGGCATACACCTTCCATTTCTTGCCTTTACCTAGCCTACCTGTTGATACACCTCTTTCAATGATGTGTAAATGACAGCTGACACATGCCACTCTGCTCCAATGAGCTTCCCTTCTTTCATACATACCCCACTCGTGATGTCACCTATCTTCTACTCTGTTACTCCCCTTATCCTACCCCCACACTTCACTGACTGTGCTCATTTGCTATGTAAACCTGCGATTCACTATCCTAACCCTCCTTTGCATAGGATTGCCTACTAATGCTTGGTTACATCTCTTAGACTGTGCTTCTCACCTTAGCAACCTCTACTCAGTGGCCATGTTGTCTTCAGCCTGCCATTCCCTTGCATTGTAAATTAACAATTTAAATAAAATCCACATTTGTGGGTTTTAATTTTAATTTTTCTGGTTTTTAGAGCGCAGCCCATTTGCACGGCGCTGCGCTACACTTAAACATCGGAAATTGGAGAAAAAAAATAAATTTTTTGTTTCATATTGCATCAGGAAACATTGCCATTGGCCATATATTTGACCATTGGCATGCTTCCTGCACTGGATGCAACCTTTATTTGGAGCTGTCATCGCTCCATTTTGCTATTTGCAGAACGGTACTCAGTTGTCAACTGAGTACATTTCTGCAGATAACACTGCTCTTACTTGGACAGGTTTGGGTTTCCTGAATCACAAATCTACCTCATTTGCATGCCTTTCACCTGCAATTGAGGTAATTTGCATAACCCGGCCCTGTCCGTGTAAGAGCCATTTTAGGAGCACTTTTGCACGCCCCTGCAGGCTGTTCCTGGATCGCTCATCAGACATGATGGCTGCATGGAGTCTTACTCTACTCTTAGACTCCATGCAAGCCATTGTGAATCCGGCCCTATGTGTTCTTCTGTGGTGTCAGAACTGTACTACTGAATTATTTTAAGTATTTCTCTGTGATCTCTGAACTCTTGACTAGCACTGTGTAGTAAGAAGTATTGTCTTGTGTTTTTATTATTTATTATTAAATATTTTAAAACTTTTCAACTGTGGCTGTTTTGTGTAGAGATAATTTAAGCTCTAGAGTACATTGTATATTTTAGTGATTATTGTACCAAGTCACTCTAATAGGCCTTGACTGTTTAGTTATACTACCAATTGGCTAATAATATTGCACAGTAATAAATGGACACCCTTTTAAGGGCCTTTGATTAGCTGATAAATATTAGCTGGGTGGTGGCAGGCAATACTATCGTATAGTCTGGGTAATAGGAGCACAGCTGGAGAACCTGTGCCAGCCTTTCCCAGGAGTGTTTGTGTGGTTGTATAAACTCTTATCTCAAAGTGTGTGTGTGTGTGTGTGTGTGTGTGTGTGTGTGTGTGTGTGTGTGTGTGTGTGTGTGTGTGTGTGTGTGTGTGTGTGTGTGTGTCAGCTACTTGGGCAGGGACATGAAGCACTGGTTGGACAGAGAGGGTGCTGGAGGTTTTAGCTTGCCCAGCTAGGCTGAGATCTGGACCCTATAGCTGTGCTAGTGGGGAGTCTTATTGGGATCTGGAGAGCAAGGGAACGACCAGCCCCAGACTGACTGTGATCTCTGTGTTCTCTTAAGGGAAATTGCACATTACTGTGTGCATTTGTTATCCTTTCTTCATATATGAGACGCCCTCTCTGGTGTTAGTGGTGAGGATTGAGTCTCCTTGATTGCTGGGCCAGGACACGGGCGTCACAGATGTATTCACATAATATTGTTCTAAAATTCAATTGTTTTGATTCATGTCTGTATGCAGTAGGAAACATAGCATATTACAAGCCTTGTCTTCTAAAGAACATGTATTGGTCCAAAGGACTGCAGATCAAATTCACAATGAAAAAGTCTACTCCACAACCTTGGTATAAAAATCTTCACTTAATGACACAAGCATGACTAAATTACATCTGTAAAATTACAAAATATAATAAATTTATAATACATAGATGAGTTATTAGTTGTACATTTATTATATTTAGTGCACTAATACAATTCTGCAGAAAAAAATTCCATATTGAACATACCAAAATCACTGTTCTGTTGCTTAAACTAAATACACTTTTCCAAATGGTGTTTCATTTTATGGCCATGGTAATTCACTTAAAATTGACCTGGTGTTTTATTTAGTATTTAACTAATTCTAAAATGTTGTTTAAAATGAAGACAGGTACATATTTTGTAATAATTGCGAATTATGTTTGGCCATTGTCACTGAATGCCTGGTAGCTTCAACAGATAATACAAACAAGCATGTGCCTCTAGCAACCATGTTGGTGAATGCAAGGCCACCATTCTTCAGTAGCAGATGTCAAACAATGGTAACAAGTGAAAAGCCAATCAGCTTTAGCAACTGAGATATTCTGAAACAAATGTCTAGACCACTACAGCTATCACTTTGTAACTTAGGGAAAAGCACGGATACTGATTAGGTGGCAACAACTGGCAGAATCACATACATTAGGAGGATCTGCTACATAAAATGCACATCTTGAGGCAGCTGAAATTGGACATTTAAACATGTTACAATGCAACAAAATATTAACAGCCAAAGAGTAGAAGTTTTCATTTTCCAAAGTGTAACCTTGTAGGAGTGCAGTGTTCAGTCAGTGGCATGTCCAGAGCATGATGGTGTGCCTCAGCCTGCAAACATCACATTACATCACTAATGCCAAACTTAAATGCCAAAAACTAATTTATTGTATCCTTTGGGAAGTTGTCTACCCTGGGAAAATACCAAACTGACAATACTTCATTGAGAGTTGACCCAGTTGTTCAGAATTTGGGAACTTATATGTACAGTGACCTAACTTTTGATCAACACGGATCCACTGTCATAAGAAAATCCTTTGCAATTCCACAGCTTATAAACAAAGGGATTGGGACTAGCTGTAAAGACATCATTGATCCCCTCTACTCAGCCAGTATTGGACCAATCATTGAATATAATGTCCCCTTTGGCATGTATCTGTCCAGGAACATGCAACTGGAACACCCATAGAGATACCATTCTAAAAGCATACAAGAACTAAACAACATGTCCTACATGGACTGCCTCAAAGCCCTGTCACTATACTCTGTATCCTAGAGACTGCTAAGGGGTAACCTGTGTCTGGCATACAAAACATCTCCAATTCAATACTTGATGGGCCTATTATACATCAGCAAGTTAAACAGCATCATAAATAAGTGGTCCAAGAATCTAAACCTCTTCTGCAACATTAACAGAATGGTTTGAAAGGACATGTATATGTCACAGAGGATACCATTGCTCTGGAATAGACTCCCTATCCACATAAAAATGGGTCACCCCTGTCCATATTCAAGCTCAACATGAATCTGTAGATGGGAACTAGAACTCTTACCCCAGGACTACTCCCTGAATCACTACTAGACAGAGACGGCTCCTAAATGCTTTATCCCATGCATGGGTCCCCTCAAATTATCTATGGTTATACTCATTAGGGGGTAATATATAATTATAAATCTTGGGATGGGTAAGGACAATCTAACACCAAACAGGACAGATTAGTTCAACACCAGATAGGATACTGGCTGGGCTTATAATACCCTGCAAGGTCAGCTAGCCTAGTATTTACCTATAAACGTATTGATTAGTAAGTACCTTGACTATCTAAGAAAATATTGTGTCTTTTGGTTTGGGGAGAATTTTTACTTCTAAGCAGGCTTGGCCATTTTTATGTTGCCTATATAACTATGATACAAATAACCTATGTTTGAGAAGTAACCTGGGATGAGAAGACATCAGCTGAGAAAGGGGGACGTGAGTGATAAATACCAGATAGCTGACTTAGGAGGTAGGAAAACAGCCTGTTCCACCACAGTACTAACACACAGTGGAGGCTACATGTTACACCAAGTCAGCCTGAAGGAAGAGGAATAACTTCCAGCAAGCAATGCTTTTGAATGCTACAGACACAGGTGTTACATCTTTTGAAATGTGCACAAGTCTTTTGTCAGGGTTGTGGAAAATCACACTTTTCAGGCTGCCATTGGGCAATGGAAGGCATGATAGGGAAAATAACCACATACCTCTGACATGGGTAAGGGCATCAGCCACACCATTACTACTTATATTTACTGATAATGACATTGCTGTACATCAGAAAAAGGATGCCAAAGGAAGACTGCTGAGAATAAACCCCAAATGAGGGCCATCTTCATTAATGAGCAGATATGGTTCTCCCATGTGTTTCATAACAGTAGTACAGATTAGGTTTGTGCAGATTAATGTCAAACTCTGCAGCACAGACATAGCAGACAGTTGACTATTCCAGAAGAAATAGATTGTAATGAAAACCCAGTGGTGACACATCTCAAATGTTGAAAATGAATATATGAATCGCATAATGAAATTCTTCCACGCTTCCACAACAAAGAAAAAACAGTGACGTTAAATTCTGATTGAAGAGCACTGCCATAGGTGGCAGTAGTGACCAACACTCTTGTGTGTGACAACTAATTATCAAACAGTAGAATTTGAACATAAAGATTGAGACTGCATTACCTTAGGGATTTTTTTCTTTCTCAGATAGAGCAATCTCTCTGTATATAAGTAGTGGGAGATATGGGTCTATGGCCCTAAATATTATATCCTTGATCTATACCAATATCTAGTTTAGTCCCTATGTTTGCTCTCCCTCGTCAAATTCATCTTTGAGTAGCTCTCCCAGCACAGTATAATGTTCTCATCTAGAATTCCACACCATTTCTTTTTCTTTCTATTCTGACAACTGTCCTACATGCTAAGACATGCAGTAACATGCTTCCTGATGGCTAATGGTGATTTAACCTGAGCATCCATGACCTCCTCTATGCTGCTTTGGACAATGCCTATACTTCTATTATTTCTGTTATTTCCCTGTACTAGTTAGCTGAACACTGTTCTAAGACCTCAGGCATCTCCTGCTGTTTATTATAGAGCTCTGTATCTCCAAGTCTGCTCCTGAGAGATTCAGATTCCCCCATGAGTCTTATGCTTCTACTGATACTCCACTCCTTTATTCTCCCCTCCATCTCTCATCATTAACTCATTTGTTGTGATTCAGGGATGATGAACAGCATCAGTCCATCAACTTCTCCTGATCCCTCATTTACCAGAACTGCCAAGGCACTAAAGCTAGTTTCTAAACTTGGCCGCACCCTTGCCTCATCTTCCTCCTCTCTGACCTCACATTTGAGATCAGCAATTAAAGTCCTGCATTCTTACATTCTCCGTTCAGCCTCCTTTCCATTTTACTTATATATATATATATATATATATATATATATATATATATATATATATATATAGCCGGTCCCGTGATAAAAACTTAAATGATATAGTTAAACATAGTTAAACATAGGGTGACAATCTCATCACTATCAAGTTTAAAACTAAAAGACATCCCAGGCCTAATTCAAAAAAATTACAATGGTGGCTATGAATATAAATATATATTAATATAATGTGGAACAAATTATCTTCAATGCACACCATTAATTCACACAAACAATTTGGTGCTGGAAATATAAGAAATGTTCATATGTCTATACTAGGCTAATGGCTACTGGAGCCTTTATGAGCCTAGCCATTCAAAATGAAATGCTGGAATCAAATAATATCAAGTTTTATTAAGTGAACCTGTTATAAAACGTGCAGTAGGTGGATTGGAGACTCTAAGTTAGCCTCTGGTGTCACATTTTTGTGTGGTATGGAAGAATGACTGTGGGGGGGGGGTAGCCATCTAGCCATGTGAACACTGGCTCTAGGTGATAATCACTGTTGAGGTGACACCTTGATCCCATTTACAAAATGGGAAAATGCGGTTTGATGCCAATGCCAATTCTATTAAAAATAGTTAAATAAGGCTATTACAGACATACAAAATATTGAAAACACTTGACCAAAAGTACATTCAGTTGAATGTGCATTACGATATAAAAAAAAAGGTTTCTTTCTTTTTGTAGAGGGGCAAGCCCCCCTGTACCCTTGCTGCTTATACATACCAATTTCAAGGTTGCATAGCACTGAGGAAAAAGGAAAATTCTAAACCCTAGGAAAACTAAGTTCTTACTTTTTCTTCCCAAAAACTTCATCCATCTCAAAAAAACATTTACCATACTATCCCTAAACACCCATATAGATGTTGAACTAGTACAAAACTCCTAGGTGTCACCATAGATGACCAACTTAAGTTTGACTTGCATGTAAACAATTACATAAGGAAGACACATCAAAAACCCGGCCTCCTTTACAGGAACAAAAAGATTGTCACTAAAAAAACTAGTTACCCTTTCTCAAGCCTATCTCCTACCCAGCCTATTATATGGCTCCAAAATCCTAACTAATCTTAACTCCTCCCTCTTAGCTAAGCTTGATTTAACCTACAATAAGGTGGCTAGATTTGCAGGACATCAAACCTATAATTCACACCATTGTATCTCTCTAAAACGCCTAAACTGGCTAGAATTTCCTCATCAGCTTCTTCTCAATCAACTTCAGATTATTCATTCCATCCTATATCAGTCATCCTACTGTCCTAACCTTTCTTCCCTCATCTCCCTATACACTACAAATAGGTCTCTTCACAGCTCAGACCAGGACCTATTGCAATTTTTTTTTTCAAAACATTCTTTATTTCCTTTTATAGTTTTAACCAACATAACAAGAAACCACACAACATAGCTAATAATAAGCAAAAAAAATTATGTAAAAGTATTACTATACAAAAATCCAAAATAATAACCTATGTACATAAGTGCCAATATATACAAGGAAGAGAAGAAAAGACTGCTGCATAAAATAACGACTCCAAATAACAATAATTAAAACATAAGATACAAAAAGAAACTTTGTGTATATACCACCAAAACCCTATAACAACCATATATAAATCATAAAGTAATGAGGCAGAGAAAGGGGAACTGAGAAACATAAACAATCCACGCTAAGATCAGTATGGAGGGATTTACTTCGGTTGTAGGGGGATATCATTAACAAATTTATGATAGTCAAGGAACTTGTATAGGAATGTAGGAGGTGTTTCTCAATCATCAGTCAAAAGAAGGAAGATAAAATCCCATAGTTTTTGGTAAGCAGCTCGCTTACTAGGATTGATTATTATCAGTTTTTGGGAAGTAATGTATTTAATTGCTAGAATTTTAAATTCCTTCCAAGATAACTTGGATCGATCCATCCAGTGCTTAGTAATTAAAATTTTATTAGGATACATAGGGTGATGAGTGCTCTGAATTTAAGATTTGTCATGTTAATCCTAGTAATATGTAGTAAGGCCATTTCCCAGGATAAAGTAGATTTATGATACCCCATTTTATCTAATCTTACCTTAAGAGAGCACCAGATGCTGTAAGAGTATCTACAAAACCATAGAATGTGAATAATATCAGCACGGGGGCAAGAGCAACAGGAGCATAAAGTAGACACAGATGGATTAAATTTATTTAGGTGAATTGGAGTTAAATATAAATTGTTAGTAATCATGAATTGAGTATATAATAGTTTTTTAAAAGGAGAGTATTTAAGAGTAGATTTCATTGAGAGAATTTTCTGTTGAGGTGAGATAATAGCTCCTTTTTGGTCCCAATAGTTTGCAAAAATAATTTCCCTTTATTTAAATATGCGGAGAAGGATTTGTAGAATACAGAGAGCATATTCTTTCTAGCGACTAAGTTTTGTAATAGGCCAGCTACACTGTTATAATCAGTATCCGAGCTGGGGTACTTTTGAAGAAAGAATGATGTAAGATCTCTTAATTGTCTTAAGATAATGATATATGATTTGGACAAGGAGAGACCGTCCGTCTGATAACAAGAGGTGTTTAAACTTATACATGTCCCATAAGGTATAATCTTTAATCAGTGGAAAGTTGTTTAAATTAATCATTTTACCATTCATTTTTAAATTTGGGTTGAGATGAATAGGTTGAAATAATAGAAGAGCATTACCTAAGTTTAAGGAATGGAAAAGATCTTGACAAGATTTAATTAAGCCCTTCAGGGCATGATGTAAGTTTAACGTTTTGAGGTTAAATTTATTTAGGAATGGTAGAGTTTCAGGGTTAATATCATTACTAATAGCATGATTATACCACACTTTAATCCACAAGGGTGACCATGAAGAGGAGTTTGGAAGATGATTAGCAATAACAAATATTCTGTTAGCATGAACAATTCTGTAATAAAGTATGAGGTTGGGCATCACCATGCCACCCAGAAGTTTAGGTAATGTAAGTCTTTGATATAAAATTCTAACTGACTTAGGGTACCAGATAAATTTTGCAAGGTCTTTATGAATCCTGTTGAGGAACAGAATTGAGACCGAGGATAAAGAAGAATTAAAATGATAGAGAAGCTTGGGAAGTATATTCATTTTGACAATAGAGGTTTTAGAGAGCATTGGAAGTTTTAATTGTTCCCATCTCAAAATGTCCTGGGAAATAGAGAGCCAGATTTTTGACAAATTAGATTGTAAAAGAGATGAAGAGGAGTGGTCATATAAGATTCCTAAATAATTAAGGGAATAGTCAATACGAAAGGAAAGGTCTGGAAACAAATGTCTGTGTGCTATAGGATTGATCGGAAAAACAAAGGATTTATTTAGATTGACTTGGTAGTCAGAAATAGAGGCGAATGTATTCAGAGATTTAATTATCTTCTTGGTGTCGGATATAGGGTGTTCGAAATAAAGATTTAGATCATCTGCAAAGGCTGTAAAACTGATGTTAGTGTTAAAAATTCTAGGAATAGAGTGATAAGTTTTTTGTAATAAAAACAAAAGAAAGGTTTCCAAGTATAAACTGAAAAGTAGGGGAGAGAGGGGGCATCCCTGCCTGGTACCATTTGTAATCTTTATGGGTTGAGAATATTTTTTATTTATGTATAAACAAGTATATGAACTATTATATAAGATCTTAATCATCTTGATAAAATCATAGGGGATATCAAAGTTCGATAAAGCCAAAAACAAAAAATTCCAGTTTACCCGGTCGAAGGCCTTACACGCATCCAATACCATAGCATATCTGGGATTCCTTTCTTTTTTGGTGAGATTTATTATGGTTTCTAGTGTTAAGGTGTTGTCCCACGTATGTCTGTTAGCCATAAAACTGGCTTGTTCTGGGGAAATTAAATCATTCATGATTTTTTTAAGCCTATTAGCGAGTATGGATGAGAAAATTTTCATATCAACATTCATAAGGGATATCGGTCTATAACTATTAACATTAGTGCTATCTAAAGTGTTTTTAGGAATCAGAATGGTTTTAGAGTAGTTAATATATAAATCCGTTATACCTTTACTAGAAAAAGATTTAAAGAGTTCTAATAGAACAGGGGCAAGGGTAGCCTTAAATGTTTTGTAAAAGTCAGATGAGTAGCCATCTGGGCCAGGGGCTTTCCCTATCTTGAGGTTATCAATGGCATCCAGAATTTCATTCGTGGATATTGGAGCTGATAAGAGATCCCTCTGGAATTTAGTTAATTTTGGGAAAGTAATCTCATTTAGAAATTTCTCCATCTCCACCACCGAAGGAAGCATGTTATTATTTGCACTGATGTCAGAATATAATTGGTGAAATAGATGAATAATCTGATCATCACATTTATAAAACATGTTATTGTGATGGATGCAAGAGATTCTGGGGGATCTGGGTGTGTTAAGAATTAGCCTGGCAAGGGTTCTAGAGGGGGTTTGTAAGCATTCAGAATATCTCAAGATGTAACAGAATTCTTGGATAGAGAGGTTAGATTGATGATGTTCAAACAACTCTTTTTGTTTACATTGCAACTCATTTTCAGTGGCTAAGGAGTAATTATCTAAAAGTTTGTCTTCCAAGGACTTAATCTCAGAAACTAAGTTTGTTAACCTATTATTACGTAATTTTTTGAGAAAGCTAGCTTTTCTGATAAGGATTCCCCTAATTACAGCCTTCCCTGCTGCCCATCTAATATCAAAAGGGATATCACCATCACGAGATGCCGAAAATAGGTCTTTAAATGTAGCATTAATTTCTAGGATTAGAGACTGTTCTTTTAGTAAGTTACTATTTAGAGACCAATTGCATACTTTATAGGTTGAAGACAAGTTGAAAGTAAAGCTTATCTCTAGTACTATCCTTGAATGATCAGAGAAAAATCTAGGTTCCGTTGAAAATTTGATTTGTCTATTTGCTAGAATGTTTGAAATTAGAAAGAAATCTATACGAGACCAGGAATGATGACATTTAGAAAAATAGGTGATGTGATTGACCTTATTATTTCCAGAATCAGCACTAAACAAAACTGGGTCTATCAAATCAAAATCCATTATTAATTCTGAAAGAGCCCTATAGACCTGGGTGTTAGAAGTTTTGGTCTTACATGAATGGTCTAAACTAGGGTCTAAGACTGTATTCCAATCCCCACCTAAAACAAAAATATGGTTTGGAAACTTAAGAAGAAGGTTGTAAATACCCATAATGAAATCTAATTGTCCTGAACAGGGTCCATAAAGATTTAAAAATAGTATAGGATCATTTAAAGTATGAGATAGACATGTAAAATAACACCACCTCCCATCATGATCTGTTCCTTTAGAAATAATCATTGATTTAAAGGATTTTTTAATGATAATCGCCACTCCCTTGGAATTATGATTTACACCCGAAGGGATAATGTCTCTAATCCATGACTTGTTTATATCCTTAGCCCATTCATCATTTAACATATGTGTCTCCTGCAAGAAACAAAGATCTGACTTGGATTTATATAGAAGATGCGTCACCAGATTTTTCTTATTTTTCTCATGGAGCCCCCTAACATTCCATGAAGAAATATTCCAAAATTTATTCATAAAAATTTGATGTCAAAAGAGTGATATATAAAGGCACTGTTAAATGGAATCATTAATGGGAAGTAAACATTGGATAAAAAGTATAATGCAGCACTATATAAATATATGGCACAAACCTCCCTCAATTTTATCCCCGTGCTTAACCACACCACCATAACAATTGAGAGAATGCAAAAATGGATTATTTTAAGTAATCATGAATCCAAAATACATTTAGTCATTATTACTAAAAATAACAAAATAAAGGTACTATTATATTTACAATTAATATACAGCATCAAACCAATTCCCAGCCAAGCCATCTATACCCTGCTTAGTGAATCCTAATAGCTTCCAATTATTGTCAGGCATCCTATAAAAATATAGGTCAACTAAAGGCATTTAGACCCAGAGCACTAGAATTAGTAAGCTATATCGGTATTGTTTCAGTAAAGCTGCTTAAAGTCATACATACAGGGTACATGAAAATCAAAGGTTTTTAGAAGGAAAAAAAAAAAAAATAGCTATCTGTTTCTCTTCAGCAACCACAAAAATTATTGCAAGAGGACAGAGATCACAAATGTCCAAAAAGAAAATCGAAACTTTCACTTCCGCATTTATAATCAATCAATACAAGCACAAGATCATTTATAACATTTGACATTCCATCCTATCTTCTTATAGTCATTTTGGGGCATATGTAAATAACTTCGCGACCTGAAAGAAACAAGTTAGCATGACAAGACCTGACATCCGTATCGTGTTGGCAAAATGACTTCAGAGCCCACAGTTCCAGCAAGTAAAAGTGATAGTTCTGACCCACTTGAGTAATAAGGAAGTCCAGCAACACTATATTTCTCAATATTACATTTCAGGCAGAACTATTTCAAGAAGAATTGGATTGCATATCGACCAGGGAAAACATCCTTCAAACCTGAAGATAATAGTGTTCACACTGGAAAGCGTTCATAGTTGAACTAAACAGGATGAAGGGGATCTATTTCCAGTTTCTGAGGTGCATCAACCTGAACAGGATAAACCAACGTTTTTAAGGGACCCCCATTCAACCGGAACTGAAGATAGGTTCCTATTACATCGAAGGAGAATCACATAATAATTATAAAGCAGGACAGTAGTAATTTTAGAAAATAAACCATTATATTAACAGCCCTGAAGGGGTATACAAGTCATAGAACCTCCGGTAAGTGAAGCAAAAACAAAGCAAGCAATTCAGCGACTTGTAGGTGTAGAGCCAAAACATTTTATGAAAATAGAATCCGCTTCTTTAGGGGAAGACATAGAGAGCTTCATTTCCTTGTGGGTAAAAGATAAAGTAGAGGGAAATTTCATTTGAAATTTGATTTTGCGGGAAATAAGGTCAGCACAGTAGGGGGCAAGTTTGCGCCGCATCTCCCTTATTTCAATGGGAAGATCTTGTGAAATGGTAATAGCTTGGTTATTCCAGGAGAAGTGTTTAATTTTCTTATAGGCTGATAGAATAGATTGAACATCTTGATAGTTGAGCGACTTAACATAAACTGGTCTCGGTATTGTATTAGATTGCTGCCTCCGTAGAGCTCTGTGTACTCTCTCAATGATATACTTGTTTGGGGGATTTGTTTCTTGACATAAGTTGTTGAAAATTTGAGCGATGACTTCTAGAAGTTGGTTTGGTTCATATTTTTCATTTAGACCCCTAATAATCAAGCTGTTCCTCCTACTTCTCACCTCCAGATCTAGAATTTTGGCTTCAAATTACTTTATCTTTCATTTGCAATGCTTCTTTTATATGGTCAATTTCAAACTCATTTGATTTAGATTTTTCTTCCACTAGATCTAATCGGTCAGCAATTTTGTTGATCGTTAATCCGAAAGAGTTCATTTTGACAGTTAGTTCCTGAATGGCTGCGTGCAAAGGTGCTAGCGCACTTTTTAACTCATCCATTAATGGTGATCCATCGGCCTTTTGTTTAATCAGATCTTTTGGTTGTTCCTGAACCAATTTTGATGATCTTAACCTCTTTGCTTCTTTCTCAGGTGATGTGGATATAGCAGATAATTTGGATTTCGTAGTTTGAATGTCCATATTTTCAGGCTCTCTTGGCATTTTATACTTCGCTATTATTTCTTATGGTTGCTGTCAATAAATCTGGTGCTGAAATCTTGGGCCTCTATATAGCCACGTGTAGTTATGTTCGTATTCAGTTACAGGTTAAATTAAGCAATTATTGCAAACTAGAACTGCTGTTTAACTCGTAGAAGCCTTAAAAAATAAAAGTTGAAACAAATAATTTCAATTGCACAAGGTCTTTACCTATATAAACTTGAAATATAGGTTTGACTTATGAAAAGTAAATGGATCTAAGAGGAGAGGGTGTTTCTCAGACGACCACCATCTTGGGAACTCAGGACCTATTGCAAATTTACATTCTGAAAACAAAAACTGACAGCAACCTCTATAGCTTCAAACTTTCAAGCTCCTGGAACAAACTACAGTTAGCAATAAGGTCTATCAAACAACTCAATCAGTTTAAAACAGCTACCAAAGAATACCTGAAACGGATCTAGTCCTGTCTGTGCACTCACCCCCCCCATGACTTTCCTGCAAACTCAATAACTATTGATTGCCTATCCTTATCTTGACTCTACTTATTCTTATTGTTATTGAATTTGTTTTATCACCTTTTTTGTATAACTTGTTCAATTTTTGTATTCATGTTTATTATTGCATCTAATGTAATGCTTTGTTTATTTTTTGATATGTTTTACGAGCTATTGCTCATATTATCTTGTATTTTATTGAACTGAATTGTAACTTTGGTGAGCTTTTCTCCCCGGGCCTCCACTGACAAAGGGCTATTAGCTCAGTTGGACTAACACGGTCAACAAATGTAAAATAAATAAATAAAAATAAATAAATAATGACAACCTAGTGCACATACCATCTCCCCAAATGTTTCTAACAATACAGATATACATGTGAACCTTTACTATATAGCTAATTATATGTTCCTACAACTTGGTTGAATCTATCAGGACGTTACATAAGCAGATGACCATCAAACAACTAGATGGCAAGCATAGTAGGGTCTGTCACACACTCTGATGCAACTGATAACATTTGGTAGCTCAGTCAGGCTCATAGTATACGACTGATATTTTAAATAAGAACAATCAAGAAACAAAATTAAAAAGTCTAGATAGTAAAAAAAGGCCACTGACACAGTTAGTGTAGAATAATTGTTTAAAAATTTAAATTATTATGGTTTCCTGAAGAGTTTCAGCTCTTTGATCGAAATATTTAGCATATAACCAAGCATATGTGAATATAGGTTTTCAGTGATTGGGTTATTTTGGAGTGGAGAAAAACACAGAGCAAGGCTGTCCTCTTAACCAATATTATTTGATTTAGTGGTAGAAATATTAGCATCCAAGATTATGAAGAATACAAACATCCACAGATTAAAAATTGGAGAAAAGTATCTTGAAAATGCCTTTTGTTAATAATATTATACTAACAATTGCAGAAATAAATACTTCAATAATTCAATAATTGAAGTGCAAAAGGTAATCCTTAACTTTGATAATGTTTCAAGACTCAATTTGAACAAGTCTAAAGCTAAATATATGATTTTGAATAAAAACATAAAATCTTAGTCTAAATTTAAAGAATAAGTTAGGCAAATAAGCGGAAAAGCTTATAAATGTCATGGGAATTAACCAGAAATAACAACTCTGAAAAAGTGCAAGAAGAATTAAATAAATCAGTGCAATCAATTTTATATATAAATTAGTCTACACCCCTTCCCCCACTAGGTCACAAGTAATTTCAAAAGAAATTTTTTGATGTTTTTATGGTACCCAAGAAAACCCAGAATTGCAATTTAAACACCACAGCATAGACAGGAATATCAGTGGTATCATGTTACTAGTCATACAACCATACACTAAATCAACATCTCTAAAGGTAGTAATCCACTGGATAGATGAAAACTATGACTCTGACTGAAAGAACTTGCATCATTCATTATTCAGCCTTGATAGAATGAATGTTTCTGTATGTTTAGAAGAAATTATGGGGAATAAAATGTAGTTACTAGATTGCAATTATATCCAATATAAGTTATATTCACCTACAAGCTCAACTTATGTCAACAACATTTAAACAAATTAAGAGTGTAGTCATAAGGATTTGGCCCCTTCTCTACTTATAAAGGCCTGAAAATAAAGTCTAATATCTTACAGATGGAAAGGAAAAGGTCTCATAGATAGTACAATTTTTTTTTCAAATGGTGGCCTGAAATCCTTAGGTAATACAGAATCTGAACTTTGTCTTTATTTTAATGACAGGCTGCTGATACCAGCAATCAGAATACATGCTCAGTCCTTATTCAATAATGTACCACAAGGAAATTACATGGATATTCCTGCACTATGTGCTATGTGTCACATAGTATACAATAAGAAATCATTCTTACAATTTTCTGATTTATATTGAACATTATTGTACTAGAAAGAGGGAATAAATAAACATTTTTTTTTTTTTTACCAGAAAGGCTCATCCAGACTCTGCTACACTTTGCTGTGAAGGAAAGGTTAGTTTGCTGTTATTTTTTGTATTTCTGTATTTGTATTTCTGTATTGCCTTTCTATATTTTGAATACTGTAGTTTGTTTTCTTTACCTTGTGTTTTGCTTGCATTCTGTTTAACAGCATATTAAAACTTCAAAAGAGACCACAGCTCTCTGTTCTGAGTCAGGCAGAATTTTTCCCTCCCTCCCACCCATTTAAGTTGTCTTGTTAAATACCACTGTCTTTCTAGTTGCCCGCCTCTTATGTTAATCTGACCATATATCTCATTTCTCTCTACTTTCACTGGCTTATGTGAGTAATCACAAAACCATCACTTTTGAAATCCCACCCTTCAATTATTTAAATTTATTGGCCATCCTACAATATTTCATAGTACCAAAATACAAAAGTAACCACCCTTTCAGTCCATCTTGCTGTTTTAAAAATAGTAACTCTCCACTAAACCTTAACTTTTTAAACAGGTAAAACTCAAGTTACCTACTTTCATATCTAACTTCTCTAGTGCACACTGCAGAGTGCATTCTTTTCAATCTTACCTTTAAGCATCCCTGTTACTAGCACTTTCTCTAATACCGAAAAGATCATCTCTACTTGACTCCAAGTAGACTTTTCTCTATCTGTTAAACCTAGCACTTGCTCCTACAGTACTTATTACCTTGATACGGCACTCTTATAGATAGCACCCCAAAAGGCAAACCCCATTTCTCGGTCACCACGCCCCGGAATCTCTTTTAAAGTTTTTGTCTAGTCCTTCTAGCATGTCGAGGGATCAGTTGCTAGTGTCCTCTCCTGCTCAGCTGGTGAACCTGAATATTGAGGCAATGTTACAATTGCCTCATGTACACAGACAACCCTCTCCTCCTCCCACAAAACACAAATACATGCGAGATGCAACTATACAGCCAAACTGGAGGCTGAGCTCTCTCAACATAGGACTGGCAAGACCAGTCAGGAGGAGAAGGTTACCACACACACTATAGACCCAGTCTCACATAGTACCATCACAACCTCAAATCATACACATAAACACACAAAGACATACTCGGCTCTGATCAAAAATCTACCAAAACAGCAGAGGCCACCAAAGCAGACACCCAAACAACCACCACCTCAGAACACAACACCTGCAACACATAGACCTCACAGTCAGAGTGTCAAACAGTCACAGCCCTTAAGGCCAAACACAATGCCAGACACACTAGTCATTGGTGACTCCATAGTCAGACACACTGACGTCCCGCTCACCAGACTGAGTAAGGAGAAGGTCACAGTAAGCTGCCTGTCGGGCGCTAGAATCCGCCACATAACGCAAGCACTCAGGTCTCTCAACAGCAGGTACAAATATGACTCAGTCATTGTCCACGCTGGTGTAAACGACCTGAGACGCACCTCCTTGGACTACATGAAAAGAGACATTGAGGAGCTCTCTGATTATGTAGCCCAGGCAGGTATGACCCTGACCTTGAGCAGTATCCTACCTTCACCAAGAATGATGCCACAATACAGAGATAAGATGATCAGCTTTAACAATTGGCTTAAACTCTGGTGTCATTCAAAGGGGATCCAATGTCTGTCTGCCTGGGATGACATGCTGGACAAGCCACGCTGGACGGCTTGCACCTGTCACCCTGGGATTCCGGATATTGGCAAAGGCTCTTGCCACCCCATAGTGCCTTTTTAGGCAAGGCTCAAATTCTAAACCTACCACCCTAGAACACAAAAAGGAAAAAACTAAGGGTAATGCTGCTCAATGCCAGAAGTCTAAATCTCAAAATGCACGCACTCGAGGCCCTTCTCAGTATGGAGAACATCGATGTCTGTGCAGTGACAGAAACCTGGTTCAAGGCTCCTGAGAGCACCCCAGCACTATCAGGTTTTACCTCTTATCATGCTCCGCCCCAAAATCCGGACAATACCAAGAAAGGAGGGGGTATCCATATTCATCAAAGACACCCACACCTCAAGACTGGTGGCAACGCACGATGCATCGGAGACCATCCAGGTGCAATTAACCATAGGCAAGACTGCTCTGCAAATTGTAGCATGTTACAGGCCACCCTCACAAACTCAGGAACCTCACATGGCCTTCCTGAAAACACTAGAGGATAAATGTATCACCAAACACCATCATACTAGGTGACTTCAATTACCCTAATATAGACTGGGAACACTACTCAAGCCCAAACACCCTAGCCCAAAAGTTCCTGGAATTCATAAACTCAAATGCCATGGAACAACTAGTCACCATCCCCACAAGAGGAGAAAACATACTTGATCTCATCATCACGAACATGGGAGCACAATGTTCAACACCGGAAATATACCCCTCACTGGTGAGATCAGATCACAAACTAATCTCGCTGGAGGTCCTCATCCCACCCCACCTGAAATAAAAAGACCACAGTAAAGAACTTCAAGCCGACTTCACACTTCTAAAGACTAGTGTGGTCTCCTTTAAGGCCCCTGAGCCGACGGAAAACAGTACTCAAGCCGCTGAATCACTTACAAATGCCTTCTACCAGCACCTGCAGGACTGCATGGATAAGGCAATCCCAAGCAAAACAAAGACTCTTTGTACCAAAGGCAAGCGTCCACTCTGGTGGACCCCAGCCATAAACAAACTCTACAACAAAAGGAGGAAGCTACTACAAGATAGAGCAAAATCCTTAAAAGGTAAGACACCCTTGATCACTATAAGTAAAAACTAAGAGCTCTCATAAAATCATCCAAAGCAAATTTTGAGAGAAAAATAGCTAAAGACTCAAAGACAATCATAAGGCCTTCTTTAGCTATGTTAGAAACCTGGGAGGAAACTCCCAGATATGCTCAGAACTAGTTCAAAATGATGTGAAGATTACTGATCCTACAGACATTGCCAACATACTGGCTGACAGGTTCAGTGCAAACTTCTCCCCTCCCCAAAAGGAGAGATATCTATACCTTGCAGCCCCCAAACATCTCCAACGCCCAAGTGAGAACTGCTCTCTCCAAAGCAAAAACACAGCATCCATGGGACCTGATGGTGTCCCCGGCTGTGTGCTCCACGAACTCAATGAGGAATTAAACCCACAGCTAGGACAGCTGTTTAATCATAGTCTTACCTCTGGATCAGGAGTGGCGCACTGCAACTGTGGTCCCACTTCACAAAGGCGGTGCCTCCACCGACCCTGGAAATTACCGCCCATTAGCTTGACAAGCCTTATCTGCAAAGCCATGGAGAGGATCATAATGGACCTCATAAATAAAGACATAGGGAATTTGCAGACTTTGGATCCATCCCAGTTTGGCTTTGTCAAAGGCAGATCATGCCTTCTAAACTTGGTTGACTTTTCAAAACAGTCACCAAAGCCATTGATGAGGGAAAGGCAGTCCATACAGCCTACCTCGATCTGGCGAAGGCCTTTGATACAATACCCCACTCGGGTATCATTGAAAACTCATCAGCTTAAATGTTAACCCATACATCATAAGATGGGTTGCAAACTGGCTGAGTGACAGAACCCACAGGGTCAGAGTTGCTGGCGCCATGTCAGACTCAAAGCCTGTCACAAGTGGTGTACCACAGGGCTCAGTCCTGGGCCCACTCTTGCTTGGCATCTACTTTTCCAAGTACAAGCAAACACAGGAGGGTTATGGCTGACAAAGTTTGCAGATGACTGCAAACTGGGCGCCATAGTAAAAACACATCTGACACAGATATCCTTCAGAAGGGTCTCACAGAAACGGATAACTGGTGCCAGAGCCATGGCCTAAAGTTAAATGCCAAAAAATGCATAGTCATACCCTTCGGGAAAAACAAGGTTACCCCTAGCTACCAAATAGGTGGCAATCCACTGAGTACAGAAGAAGTTATCAGGGACCTGGGGACCCAGGTTGATAGTAGTCTGTCATTCGACACCCATGTAGCTAAAGTAGTTAGGAAGACCTTCTACATTGCCCACCTTATCATGAAGGGATTCTCATCTAGATCAAGGGAGGTCATAGTCTCCCTATACTCATCACTCATCAGACCAATGATTGAGTACAATGCCCCATTCGAATGTATCTGACCCGACACTTGCAGCAGCTGGAGAGACCACAAAAGTTCCTCACCAAAAGGATAAAGGGTCTCAAACATCTGTCCTATGCTGCCCGACTGAAAGAACTCCAGCTCTATTCAGTCGCGCTCAGAGGTGACCTTTGCCTAACATACAAGGCCATGTCAAACCCAGATTTGATGAATATGCTTCACCTCAAAAATCTAGATCCGTCAGAGCCACAAGGGCGGAGACTTAAACCTCGACACGGCTATTAATAGGACGTGCTGGAGGGATAGATTCATCACCCAAAGACTCCCTATGCTGTGGAATAAAATCCCGGTATATGTGAGGCAGAGCACCTCGCTGGCCTTGTTCAAGAGAAATCTTGACCAATGGATGGGAGATCGCAGATATACCCCAGGGATTACCTCAGTGTCACTGCTCAACAGAGGCACAGCAAAATAATGGGTATAGTTCCCCATACTAAAGGGGTGGCGTAAGCCACAAAACTATGGGCTAGGCTTGTAAATGCCCTCGGGCAGATAGCCTAGTATGAACCTATGAACCTATGAACCTATTTATGGAAATATTTATTACAAGATTATGAAACTTGTATAACTGACAAAAATAGTTTTGTTAAGATTCATAGGGAATACCTCTGTGGTATAATTTTGGAAGGAATTCACATGGAAATGCCTTCACAGGGCATTGTATACTCTATAAATGCTGGCAAAAATTCATAAAGATAACAAAATGGGTTGTTGGAAGCGTAATGAGAGACCTCAAGTGGAATGAAAATTTTTGCATGATTGTACAGGGTTGAATCCCTACTGAGGAAAGATCATCTTAAAAGCTTTTAGTCAGATAAGTTCTCTCTTGCAAAAAGTATTGTGTTGTTCAATAACCCTTTATCTCTTATTCTGAATAAAGATCAATATTATATTTATAGACTATTAAGGTAATAACAACAAAAATCATTAGACACTGGAAAAGGCGTCTCAACTCAATTTGTAGACTTTTTGCATCTGCTAAAAGGAGTAATTTCAAAATAACTTGAGATCAAGGAACAATGTTCAATTTCAAAATCATCTACTTCTATCACTTGATCTAAAGGACAATATTTAATAGTAACTACTTTTAAAGAACCTATGGTCTATATGTTCTCAAACCACTAACCATTCTGAATACAATATCTTAATTAACTAATAATTATACATAATTGCAACATCTTAACATTTGCATCTATTTTAAATAATGTATATAGCTGAATATTAATGTTTGGAGTTTTATTTTGAAATAAGTTGTGTAAAATTACAGATTTCAAATATAATATTAAGCTACGCTAATCAGCAAAACACATTCCAGAGGTAATGTATGGACTACTAAATAAAAAGTAGCCCACCCTATTGGAGAAATAAATGGGAGGACATAACGATAAAGATCAAGGTAATAAAATTATGATCAGATGTGGCATCCTCATACTCAGAACACAGTTTTCCTCACACTACTGTATAAATAAGAGCAGATATGCAGGGTTTGACATACAAATTACATAAACACAAGAAAATATCAGTTGTCTACTGCTTACAGTGCTTTTCTCTGACTCCATCTTGCTGTGTATCATGTAAGTAAAGCATCTGGGAAAAAATTAGACTCTTAAGTGTGCTCATCCTTTACAAAAACTGCATACTTAAGTAGAAATTATCACTGTATTACTGGCAGAGAACTACAATTGAATGTGTGTGGTTTGCTGGACAAGTGCTAATTTCATGTCACAAAAGCATGTTAAGTGTTTCTCCATGAGGTGGGCAGTAGCAAGGCCTGCCCACATGTCTGAATACTCATCCCCTGCATGTGGACAATATTGTGCTTGAAAGTAAATCATGTAAGTGTAAAACAATATCTGTTAAACTAAGTAAATGTTTAAACCATTAATGATACCATTACAGAAAACGAGAAAGAGTATAGATGTATAGAAATATTTGAAACAAAGAAAAAAATAAAAAAATGGTCACTGTTTTTTTTTTCATGTAACCCTCAGGCATTCAGCTCACTAATAAAACAGTTAACCCTCAAGCACTCACTCAGATATTAAAGGAGTTACGCTGCAATACTATACCTACAAACATGCTCTTATATCAGCCACAAAAACATTCATTCCCAATCACATCCTATTTAGAAGTCGTCATAACAGAGTTTGAGTTCTTCCATATCCTAAAACTAGCCATCCAACTTACATTTGCTCACACTACTTCTTATCTCCATACTTCTAGCCCAACACAAACTGACTCCCCTAGCTTTACAAGCCTAAACCACAACCAATTCAAATCATGCTTCAATATGTCACCCTCCCTCTACAGCATTAGCCACATACATTTTTTAAAACTCATGTAACTACCTTATAAACCAAACTCCACCATCCTTCCACAAAGAGTCACAATAAGAATCTAGCCACCAAACCTCTTATTCCTACAGTACACAGAAATGATGTGGTGATGTCCATCCAAATCCTAGCCCCCAAAACTCTGCCCTTAATGAAACAAAACAGCAATGTCCATCAAAACCCTCATCAACAAAAGTCCACTCCCAATCCAGTACTTAATCTTCATGAATATCAAAACCGTAGGAAACAAGGTCACTGAACGTCATGTCTGGGTTGCTCTAAATTCCTCTGCTATCCTTGTTTTTATTGAATTATGACTAAAACCTAACATAAAAAATAATTAAATCCTACCCAAAGAATATATCCTTGGAGCAGACAGGTTTACCAAAACTGCTGGAGGTGTTGCCATTATGTTTTTGAGAAAATTTGAGCTTATTACTAACCTGATCTAAATACCATGGTCCAACATCAACTGCCCTTCTGCATGATGCATACCCCCAGGTAACAACATCCATGTAGCAGAGGACATATGATCCTGGCTATCACTGCATATTAACAAGGAGAGGCTTGCCATACACACACACCAGATATAACAAAGTCAACAGCACACATTGTACCCTTGACTGGTTTCTAATGAACAAACCCAGTTCTGTTGACACTGCTGGTGCCTTGCTGAATACTTTAAATGACCTCCACTGCACTCAGGCTATTATATTGCTCACTTTCACTCCACAACTGACTAATTTTAACTATTTAAAACATATTCAAATTTTCCAGATTCTCCAAAGACATCTTTATAATCACCTTCAAGAAATTCAACCAGAATCCATTAAATGCCATCACTCAGTACATGGTCATCAAGCATTTTAACAATACTTTCTTTACTGTAATCAACAAACAAGTGCCCTTTAAAAGGAAAATTGTCAGTGCCAGCTACTCCCGCTATTTGTCTATAGAAACAAAACAAATCATGCATCATAGTGATAAAGCTTGAAAAATATGGCATACCACCAAAACTCAACATAACTAGCAACATTAGCAGTATTAAAAAATCAGGCCAGTACATACTTTTTTTTGTAAGAGATAATCTATAAACTCCAAGCAATAAAAAAAAACTAATAATACAAAAAAAATACTTGGCCACAACAAATAACATCATAAAACAGAGTAAGCTATCCTATCCAAATCTCTTATCAACTGAAAGTGACAACGTCTGTTGCAAATCCAACCTGCACTTCATAAATATAATCACTCCCTATTAAACCAGTTGTTTTATCTGCTTCCACCTTGCCACCTATCTCTAATAAAGCATATTTATCTAAAACATCCATTTCTAATAATAAACCCTTCATGCCTGTTATCAGCCCAAACACAGTCTCACTTAAACCAGTACGAGTATCTACCATGAAACAAACCCTTAAAAATACACACTAACAGCAGACAAAGTAATGACCGACTACCTTATACTAGCAGCAGATGTTATTGCATATCTATTTGTTATACTAACTAAGTGATCCATAGTTGAATTTTTTGCCCCTCCCACTTGGAAGCAAACATACTTCCTACCACTACACAATAGGGGTAACTCCACAAAACTTGCTAATTACAGACATAGAGCTGTCCTTCCCTTATCAACAATTCTAGAAAAAATGCATTTTCTCCCAATTATTGCAATGTCTAATAGACAACAATTTACTAGGCAAATTACAGCACATATACAGCCTTGCTTGCCTTTCTTTATAGGCGAAACAATAGCTGTATTTGTGACTTTATTCAAGACTATTGATACAATATCCAACCTAAAACTGCAGTTATCCCCCATCCAAGGTATCAAACCTAGCTCATTGGCATGACTACAGAGCTATCTTAAAAACACAATACAGTTTAGCTAATGGCAGAACTCCGTATCTCTAATCCTATCCATAACTAGCATGTTGTTGACTCAACTGCTATCAGCCAAGCAACCATGCTTTCTTACATCAATCTTATATCCTAGTTATTACATCTACAGTTAAGCCCTCTATCTACCATATATATTTTAAGCTGATAATCAGTACTTCCACCTTCCACTATATCTTCATTTCCTCCTACACTAAACTTTCCTCTCACTCTCTCCTGAGCATAAACTTCCACACTTATACTTAGCTACAAACTTCTCATCCATTTTCTAGCCATAATACTGCTGAATTAATCTCACCATTCCCATACTATAATCTTCCTTCAACACAACCTAAAACAACTTTTCTGTGCTATCTCCCGTTCATCTCTATCCTCTTCTTCTATCCATAAACTCTCTTTACTAGTAAAGCTTGACTTTTATCATATTCTTTTATCCCTTTTACTTAAAAGTTAAAACTTCCTATTTCTAAAACTTACCTGACAGCTTAGTAATCAAACTCTCTCTCTAACTTGTCAACTAATACCATTTCTACTTTATTAAAAATGCTAAGGGTTACTCTTTTCTTGATTGAAAAATGTTTTTTGATTGAATATTTTTGCCAATATTTCACTTTAATCTAGGTTTAAAAAATGTATGGTTAGTCCTTTATATTAATATTGTTTAAACTTCTACTGTCCAAACTTTGTACTGTGGAGCTTATCTCCCCGGGACTCCACTGAAAATGGGTTTATGACCCAGTCAGACTTTCCTGGTCACCAAATGTCAATAAATAAATAAATAAATTAAATTTCTTTTCATTCATTGAAGCTTAATTATATCAGTCTCAGCTCACACTCAATCCAAACAAGACCAGACTGATCATTTTCACTTCAACTGTGACTTGGATGATAAACTTACATTCTCTATAACCTCAGCCAAAAATGCTACTATGGAAATAGTTCCCTAAGCAAAATTACTAGGCATACTCATAAATGACAAATTAAATTTCAATCATCACATAACACATTTTGAAGATAACTCATCAAAAGCTGAGAACATTGTATTCTGTCAAACCATTGCTCAGAGAAAAAGACTAACATCAGCAAGAGTTTTCCTGCTAACCTACCCTTCTCTGCCCCACCTCCTTCTTCAGTAACCTGAGTATTGCTCAACAGACTAAACAGGAGCAATATTATAACAAAATAACAAACATGTTATACACCCTAGCTAATAGTACCCACCACTGTATTGCCATAAATAAAATCAACTGGCTAGAATTCCTAAGCTACCTAAGATATGCCCAATTAAAAACCATTATCTTGTCCGTACTGTAGTATACTCCACCAGGCATCTATGTTCTAAAGACCTAGACCTAAACAACACACTAAATGCACACATCATCTTTGTTAAAAACAAAAATCTCCCCTCACATACAGCATCTAAGCTTGGGAACAGCACCCCCCCCCCACACTTTGACAAACCAGCCAAGCATTACAATTTCAGGGTGATACTGAGAGGGTATCTTAAAATGGCAAGCATCTATTATTGTTTCTTGTCACCAGAATAGGCTAGCTAAATGTCTCTATATCATAACTATCTAACTGGCTGAATCGACTCCACTCAGTCATCATTTTCTGAGACATTATTTTCCCCACCTTCATCTCCTCACTCTAACTTCCATCTTGTGATCTTCAGCTATATTTCCATCTAATACTGTCACCCACCTCACACATGTACTATAATGAACAGATTTAGCACAAGGAAACCTAGGCATCTGCCTGGCAGGGGCGGGGCAAGGGACATTCGAAAAACAATTAGGAACTTACCTACCCAAAATTACCTACCTGCATTTGCTGCATATTGACTGCACTCAGCTGTTATGATTTGCTCTGGTCTTTCATTCACTGGAATGATAAGCATGTCAGCCAATGAGAGATTTCCTGGAGCTAAAATGGAGTTAATGCTGCTACTGGGGCACAAATACTCACACAAGCATATATACATGTGTGGATCCCTACCAAATTATCAAAGTTTCAACACTTCAAAAGTCATGTGGCCAGGAGCATATGATCAAAGTTTTGAAACTTTGAACATTTTGAATGGAGATTGCAATAGAGCACGGAATGGGAAATGTACCCTTTTCTGCAATGTAGTGTGATCTTGGACTTGGTATATTTAATTAGTAGGGGGTGTGAGGGGTGTATGGAGGCTTTATCCCCTGCAAAAATGTTAAAAATAGAATTTTTTTTTCCTTAATGTTTGAAGTTCAGAAACTTTGATCATATGATGTTGGCCACATGAATTTCGAAGTTTTGGAAGTTTGATAATCTAACATACATCTACATGTGCACACACACACACACACACACACACACACACACACACACACACACACACACACACATGCCCACGCACACGCACATGCACACGCACACACGCACACGCACACACATGGCACTTTCCCATACAAGCATACAGACGTGCACATATCCAGTGCATGCCTTCTCTGCATTTGCAGCCTCCCCATTCATAGCATCCACAGTCAGATTGAGGAGCTGTCATCAACACACACACACACACACACACACACACACACACACACACACACACACACACACACACACACACAGACACACGCACACACACACACACACACACACACACACACACACACACACACACACACACACACATGCGCGTGAGCACATGCACACATACACACGCACACAATCATGGCCCCAGGCACACACTGTCCACCATAATACACACAGAAATGTGTGTGGATATGCGCGCGCACACACACACACACACACACACACACACACACACACACACACACACACACACACAAAAACACAGCCAAGTGGCAGGGATGGTTGAGGAGGTGGTACCCAACAGTTCCATACAACAATAAAAATTGTAATGACCAAATGGTGAGGGGTTGAGTACAGCTGTAGCGCAAACCAATTTCTGAAACAGCATGCAGGTTGACCAGGCTCATGAGAAATCTGGCACAAATGTTGTAGGGGAGTGTCACTAACCTTCCCCCTATTTTGCTCATGGGGGGGGTGCATCTGCATCCACCAATTTAAAGAATAAACATTAACTCAATCCTTACCAAGATGAAGGGGAAATAATGACACCTGGAGAACACAAGGGTATCATGTGGGTGAACTTACCCTTAAAAGCATATGACTGCTGTTCACTCCTTCCTTTCCCATAGTGCTACTGCAACAGACTAGGTTTAAGTGAGCAACCCTCCCACAAATCCCTGCACTATGTACTGCTGGCATAATAGTTAAGGTCTTCTCCTCTAATGCACAAGGTATAAGGCTTGATCTTGACGTCCAGCCAATGCCTGTATGGAGTTTGCATGTTCTCCCTTCTCTCTGGGGTTACTTCCACCTCCTAAATGTTTCCACTTCAAACTCACCCAAGAATGAAGTTGTGGACAGCTGCACAGCCTCTAGATAATGCCTATCAGGGGAAGAATAGTACAGACCGACCACTTTGGGCAGCTGTGGTGCGCTGTATACCCTAGATAGGAAAATGTGGCTCACAGACTGCTATCCACTCAATGATGTAAAAATTGGCTCTAGGTGATTTGGTTTGTTGACTAATGTTGTCAAAAATAGACATGGGTATTTGCTGGTGATAAGTGAATTGAGGATGCAGCCTACTCTAACCTATACCAGGGACCCATGCTAATGGTGGGAGAGGTCTTTGTACTTCTACTGGCTACTGTGTGCCAGCCATAAAGCCTATCAGCTGAGATCAATAAGCTACTGTTGGTCTGTTGTCCAGCTGCACAGCTTGGGTTACCTGGAATAGCTCTGTTGATCAAATCTGAATGTAAAGCCAATTAACCTGCCAAACATGAACTAAGGATTGCTGCACTTAATATAGGTTCACTCACAAGAAAGTGCTTGGAAGAGGATGACATGATGGTAAGAAGGAGACTGGACATCCTCTATATACAGGAGACAAAATGGAAGGACAGTAAAGCAAAGCCACTTGGCTTGGGATACAGTACAGAGTCTACTACTCAGGAGGAGGACAGAATAGAAATGTGGGAATTGTGCTGAGGGAGATCCTTCATAAGACAATGATGAATGTCATCAGAATTAGTGACAGACTCATGGCAATCAGACTACAATCTAAAGATAGTGCAGTATTCACAATCTCAGCCCATGTGCCACTGCTGGCTTATGATAGCAAGGAAAAGAGTGCATTCAGACAACAGTTGTAGGACCTACTAGATAAAGCAGGGCATCATGGGTTTGTGATGATAATGTGGGACCTAAATGCACATATCAGGACAGAAAAAAACACGATATGAGGACTGCCTGGGTCCACATGGGTCAAGCAACAGGGATAATGGATAGATCATTCTAGACTTCTATCTGAGAAATCGCTTGATGGTGGCCAGCACATGGTTCAGCAAGACAGTCCGTCACAAGATCAAATACAAGAGCAGACAACATGCAATTCAGGTAGACATGCTCCTTATAAGAAAAGGGCACTGGGATAGATAAAATCAACAATTGCAAAGTCATCCCCAGTAAAACATTTGGGCCACAGCATGAATTACTGGTTGCCACAATCAGTTGCAAGCAGTGGTCAGAGAAGGCTCTAAGGTTAACAGAGGCTAGGTTGAAGACCTGGAAGTTGACTCAAGAGAAAGCACAAGAGTTCAAGGAAATATTCTGGGCTCTAGCCCCTCAGGAAGAAGAGGAAATAAGGTGAGTATTAGAAGAATGACAACATCTCAAAACAGCATGTGACAGGACTATGGAACAGATATGCTGCCAAGCCAGGTATGGAAATAAGGTACATAAAGAAAGCTGGTGGTGAAATGCAGTAGTCTAGGAAGTCATCAAAAGAAAGAAGGAGTGCAGGAAAAAATACAAACCAGGCTAAGAAGGAATACTGGTTAGCCAACAGTTGCAATAGTGAAGGACAAGGTGTCAGAATCTCTATTATCAGCTTTTGAAAAGTGACTCAGTAGATGGCACAAAGAAGCTTCATCAGGTCGCAAGGCAAAGACCTAAGGATAAAAAAGATATTCAACAGACTCCCTTCATAAGGGAAGTCAGCATCAATCTGCTCATCAGTCTGCATAACATCAAAGGCAGATGGAAGGAATACTTTCAGCAGCTTCTGAATGAAGAAAACTCCACAGAAGCTGTTATACCCCCGATACAGCCTACAATGAAAGAAGAGGAGCCTACGCTTGGCCATCCTTGAAGAAATAAGAACGTCACTAAGGAAAATGAAGACATGGAAAACAGCCAGCTCAGATGAGGTCACTGCAGATATAATCAAGATGTTGGGTGAGCTATGGAGGAAATGGCTCCTGAGGGTTCTCTTAGCAGTATGGAGAGAAAGGTTCTAGATCCTAGATGACTCGAGACTCAGCCTTCTAGTCCCAGTGTACAAGAACAAAGGGGGCATTCACAATTGTGTGCAGTATTGAACTATCAAATTCCTGTCACACTGCAAGAATGTTCAGGAGAAGGTCACTGATAAACGAATTTGCAAAGTAGAAGAAAGTAAGATGGGAGATGAGCAGTTTGGCTTCAGATCAGGAAGTAGCACAACTGACACTGTTCACAGTGAAACATAGTTGAGAAGAAGCAAGAAAGGGTCCAACTAAGCATTCACAGACTTGGAAAAAGCATATTAAAAGGTTCCAAGAAAGCTGATTTGGGCAGTCCTGAGATGGTTCAAAGTCCCAGAAATATTGGTAGAATTAGTGCAGGCTATGCACAAGGACCCAATGACACAGGCTTCTGCTCTTATGTCTTCATTTCTTTGTCTATCCCTCAGTGTGCATCTTACCATCTGTCTCAGGCAATTAATTTCCATCACCTCTAGCTTACTCATCTGCTCAATCTTTACTGCCCAGGTTTCTGTACCATAAGGTACTACTGGTTGCTCCACTGTTTTGTACACCTTACTTTTCAACTTGTTTGGCATTCTTCTGTCATACACTACACTTGACACTCTATGACAGTTGGCTGTAGCCCCTCTGATTCTAGCTTTGACCTCTTCATTCAGACTTCCCTTCTCCTGAATCACCTCTCCCAGACACATGAAGCAGTTAACCTGTTCCACTGCCTTCCCTTCTATCTCAAATTTCAGCTTCTTAGCACTTTCTTATCTGCACTCAGTTTCTTCCCATGTGCTTTCAGTTTTGCATTCCATTCCCTTATCCTTTGTTGAAGCTCTTGCTCAAAATCTGCCTGTAATGCCACATTGTCTGCATACAGCAACTATGTTGATCTGTCCCCTCTGACCTGTTTCCATCACCAGGGCATGAACAGCAGTGGGATCACAGCTGAACCCTGATGCACACTCATTCCCACTGGGGACCCCTCTGTGAGACCGAACGCTGTTCATACTTGAGTCATTGGGTCTTTGTACATAGCCTGCACTAATTCTACCATGGTTTCCAGGACATCAAACCACCACAGGACTGCCCAAATCAGTTTTCTTGGGACCTTGTCATATGCTTTCTCCAACTCTAGGAATGTCCAATTGGACTGTTTCCTCAGCTTCTTCTCAACTATCGGTCTCACTGCAAACATTAGGTCAGTTGTGCTACATCCTGATCTGAATCCGAACTGCTCATCTACCAAGTTACTTTCTGCAACTCTGTGTCCGTTTATGAATCACACTCACAAGAACCTTCATGCAATGTGGCAGGAGATTGATACCTCTGTACTTCCCATAGTTGTGGATGTCCCCTTTGTTCTTATACACTGGCACAAGTATGCTTATTCTCCACTCATCTGGGATATGTCTATCTCTCCACACTGCTGTGAGTAACCTCAGGAGCTATTTCTTTCTTAGCTCACCCAACATCTTTATCATATCTGCTATGACCTCATCTGAGCCTGCTGCTTTCCATAACTTCATTTTCCTTAATGCTGCTCTTACTACTTCTATGCTGGGGCTCCTCTTCTTCTCTCACTGTAGGCTGAGTCTGGGGCAGTTCAGCTTCTTTTGGGGGTTTCTTCATTCAGAAGATGATGGAAGTACTGCTTCCATCAGCCTTTGATGTCCTGTGGATTGGTGAGCAGGTTGTTGCTGGCATTCATTATGAAGGGTGTCAAACTATCTTCTTTAGCCTTCTGTGTTTGCCTTGCAACCTGATATAGTTTTCTTGTGCCACCTACTGAATCACTTTCCAGAAGCTGGTAGAGTGTCTCTGATGCCCTATTCTTTGCTATTGCAACTCCTCTCTTAGCCTCTTTCTTAGCCAACCAATATTCCTTCCTAGCCTGGTCCATCTTTTCTATCTCTCATTTTTCCTGTGCTCCTTCTTTCTTTTGATGGAGATCTCCTTTAATTTTATTTATTTATTTACTGTAAACAAGGATTATAGTCTGTTAATGTCAGTCACAAGAGTTTCATGGTTGTGTTGTTAAGTGCCAGTTATGCAACAGGTAGCATACCTGCTTTTGATGTAGAAGGCTGTGAGATCTCTTCCCATACTAGGTAGATCGATTGCTGACATGCACCATTTTTTTAATGTAACACAGGGCAATTTATTCTTCAAGGGGAGCCACTGAATTTGTAGATGACATACTAAAATGCAAAGTTGTTTGCCAACAGCAATCTCTTCATCTGTTGCAGTTCTATTTAACATGGAATTATTCATGTCATAACTTTTACTTCTGCAGAGATTGTGCATATTAATTGATATTGGTCGATTATAATGAGCACATTTTTAGTCGTCTTTTATGGTTAAAATGTTCTGAAGTGGGTAGTTTTGTCATTAATGGCTCATATGTTTTGTTTCACTCCTTACTGGGAAAATGTTAAAAACTACAAATTTAAAATACAGTCTGACAAGTGATGCTGTATTAAACAATAAATAAAATGTAATATAATCAAGAAGGTGAATTAAAGAACACATGCATTTATACATGGTTCTAAAAATGTGAGCAGGGGCCCCATGGTTTGAAAACAGCCCAAAGGTACCTTAATCTTCCAATGGCCAAATGCATTTTCTATGAATGAGGGTTTCAATGCACTTTTAAAGAATGCAAGTTTCAGGGACAGAAATCATAGGATCACAGGATCATAGCAGGTTAATAGGCCAATGGTCCTGGGGCCCTTACAAGCCTAGCCAAGAGTTTATCCCCCAAAAGAAACCTCAGTCAGCACCTGTTGTCCCTGTCAGTGAAGTACACAGGTGGAACCCCTGGGACAAATTTGTGGTTTTCCATCCACTCATCAAGGTTGCTCTTGAAAAGGGTCAGCGAGGTGCTCTATTTGACGTGTATAGGAAGTCTATTCCTGAGACGGGGCAGACTCTGGAAGACAAACCTGTCTCTCCAGCATCTTTTGTTAATGTCACATATTAGGTTCAGGCCTTTTGAGTGGGTAGTGCATGAGAAGTTAGACTTACAGATATGGAGCATCTCTAGTAGGGCAAGGTCTGAGATTGCCTTCTGGGTGAGACACAGATCACCCCTGAACAATCTGTACAATACTGAGTAGAGTGAGAGTTATTTGAGCCTGCCCACATAGGACAGGTGTTGGAGGCCATGGATTTTCTTTGTGAGGTATTTCAGTGGTCTTTCCAGTTGGTGCAGATGTTTGGAGAGGTACATCCCAAACAGGGCATTATACTCAATTATTGGTTTAATAAGGGAAGAGTATAGAGAGGTAATAACCTCCTTTTTTTCTGGATGCAATCCCTTTATTTATGAGATGAACCAAGTAAAATGCTTTTCTGACCACTGCCGCTACATGATGGTCGAATGTGAGATTGTTATCAACCTGAGTGCCCAGGTCTCTCACTACAGGTTGTGTGCTTAGGGGGTTGCCTTTGATGTGGTAATCAGTAGGGGTCGTGTTTTTGCCAAATGGTATGATGATACATTTTTTTGCTTTCAGCTTGAGGCCATGACTTTGCCATCAGTCATTAGTCATCATTTGAGGAGTCAATGACAGCACCCAACTTACAGTTGTCGGCAAACTTGGTCAGCCACAGAAAGGCCTTTCATCTTTGACTGTACCTCCAAGAAATAAATGCCAAACAGTAGGGGTCCCAGGACAAATCCCTGGGGAACTCCACTAGTGATAGGTCTGCGATCAGAGGTGGAGGTGCTTATTTTGACTTTGAGGGTCCTGTTGGTGAGCCAACTGGCCACCCACTTGATGAGATAGGGATTTATGCCAAGTTGTGTTAATGTTTTGATAATACCTGGAGTGGAGGATTGTGTCAAAGACCTTGGCCAAGTCAAGGTGAGCTGTATGCACTGACTTTCTCTCATCAAGGGCCTTGGTGACAGTCTCAAAGAAGTTGACCAAGTTCAACAGGCAAGATCTGCCCTTGACTAATCCAAACTGCTTTGGGTCAAGTGCTTGGAGATTGCCTATGGCCTTGTTTATGAGATCCATAATAATATGCTCCATGGCTTTACAGATCAGACTTGTCAAGCTAATGAAGCAATAGTTTCCAGGGTCAGTAGTGGCACCACCTTTGTGCAAGGGGATGACAATGGCGGTTCTCCACTCTGCTGGAATGAAGCCAATACTTAGGCTGTGGTTGAATAGGGTGCTCAATGGCAAAGCCAGTTCTTGCTGGAGATGGTGCAGAATACATACTGGGATATATGAGGTCCCATGGAAGCTATGTTTTTTGCCTTGGATAGGGCCTGTAACATGATCTACAGAGATGTGAGTTGCGAAACAAGTATCAGGGATGTCAAAAGGACCTTTGGGGGGACAGGGGGGTGAAGTTTGCACTGAACCTATCTGCTAGCAGGTTGGCTAAGTCAACAGGATCAGTGTATTTGTTACTGCTAAGTACTAATTTGGAACAACCCTGGGCTTTGCCATAAAGGTTCCTGATATGGTTATGGTTTCCCTTTGTTATGGAGGCTAGTTTCAATTCATAATTGGCCTTGGAGGTTTTCACTAGTGATCTAATTTGCTTGTTGAGGTGGAGGAGGGAGATTTTACAATTTGGGATTTGTTCCCTTTTACTCTTGGACAACAGTTTCTTCCTTTTGTTGTAAAGCCTGTTGATAGAGGATGTCCACCAGACAGGTTTGTGTTTCCTTGAGGAGCAGGTTTTAGTTCTATTGAGTATAGCTGAGTCCATGCAGTTGTACAGGTGCTTGTAAACTGCACTGTTGTACTGATCAGCATAGTTGTCCGCATCCTCTGGGGGGGAGGCAGTGGTGTGAAGCTACAGATACCCTCCCTTAGGAGGCTGTAGTCAGCTATTGAAACATTTTTTTAGCTTGATTTTGGCTGGGGGTGTTGGGTGGGATAGAAACTTTGAATGAGACAGTCCGATGATCTGATCTAACCAGGGAAGTACATACTACGGGAGTGGTGCAGGGTCACCCATGTTGGTGAGAACCAAGTCCAGAATGTTATCTCCCCTTGTGAGGGATGAGATGAGCTAGTCTAGTGCATTAGAAGTGATGAAGTTGAGGAATCGTTGAGACAGTGCATTAGTGCAAGAATAGCTTACCCAGTCTATGGTGAGGTACTTGAAGTCACCAAGGATCAGGGTGTTAGGGTGAACCTTGATGGAGTCTAGTAGATCCAGGTAAGAGGAGTGGGTGCCCTGAGTCATGGAGTCTATAGCTAGCTGCAACTTGAATGAGTGTCTTGCCAACTGTTAGTTGGACCTGGAGTAGTTCCAGTATGTCATGCTGGCAAACCAGTCTGGAGGTGTGCCAGTCCTTAACGAAGATAGAGACTCCACCACCCTTAGTCTTCCCAACCTCATTTTGGGATTGGAATGATTGGAATGTGTGGAATGAGGTATAGCCTGATAAGGCAGGGGTGCTCTCTGCAGCCCTGAACCAGGTTTCTGTGACCGCACAGATATCAGCATCTTCCAGTGCAAGGAGGGCTTCCAGTGAGTTCATTTTCAGGTTTAGGCTCCTAACGTTAAGCAGCATGACCTTCAATTTGCTTTTTGACAGATCTTTTATGTTGGAAGGTTTGTCTTTGGGACATTGCCTAAAAAAGGCACAATGTGGGGAGGCGAGAGCTTTGGCCAGGATCCGGAAACCCAGTGGTGACAGGTGAAGGCCATCCCTGGCAAAGCATCGAGGCCTGTCAACCATGTCATCCCAGGCAGACAGATACTGGATCCCCTTGGAATGACACCAGAAACTAAGCAAATTGTTGAAGTCAATTATTTTTTGTTGGTATTGTGGTATCATTCTTGGGGAAGGTAGGATGCTTCTTAGGACTAGGGTCATACCTGCCTGTAACACATGCTCTAAGAGTTCAATCATGTTTCTCTTCATATAGTCCAAGGAGGTAAGACTTAAGTCATTCACACCAACATGTACAATGACAGAGTCGTACTTGTACTTGTTGTGCAGAGACTTAAGTCTGTGTGTATTGTGGCAGATTCTGGCACCAGACAGACAACTGACTGTGACCTCCTCCTTGTTGAGCTTTGTGAGGGGGACATCGGTGTATCACAAGTGAGTCAGCAATGACTAGTGTGTTTGGTTTATTGTTATGTTGTGTGGGCTGTGATGGTTTATTGTTTTGACTTATGGGCTGTGTTTGTAAGACACTGATGTGTGGTCTGCTGTGTGTGATGTGTTTGGTGTTGTGTGTGGAATGTTTGAGAGTGTGTTTGTTTACTGTTGCTCATGCTAAGTCAGTTTTCATTGTGAGATTGTATTGTTTTTGTTTATTTATTTATTGACATTTAATTACCGGGAAGTCTGATTGGGTAATAAATATCCATTTTCAGTGGAGGCCTGTTGAGAAAAGCTCCAGAAAGTTAAACAGCAAAAAATAAAATAAATAAAAGTAGTATAGATGTAGTTAAAAAGCAGATATGCATACAATTTGACAGTGAAATACACAGGGTGGCAAAATCCAGGGTACATTTTTGGATAGGCTTATATAGGCCCTAGGGCCAATAACCTAGTACCTTCCTATGAACCTAGGAACCTATGGATACAATAAAGCATGAGGAGACACCAGTGATGTAATAATAAAAGAAAAAATTACAACTAAATATGACAATAAGTATATGCAACAGTATTAGAAGCATAGTTTTCTATGCTAATAAATAATCAAAAAAGATGATACAAGTCCCCCTAAGAATGGGGAGAAGCAAGTGCTGAAAGGGTACAGAAAGAGAGTATGATGAAAGGTTAGTAAGAATGTAAAGCACTTCTTGATGTAGATCATACAGGAGAATTGCATGGGCACATTTGACAGAGGACTTAAATACATGGAGGCTAGATATAGTTCTGATTGGATTTTTGATAGAGGTTCATAGTTTGGATATGCAGTGTGTGAGTATAAACTTTGCACCATACATTTTTGGTTTATAGATGTCAAGCAGGTTTTTGTCTTGAGAGCACAGAGGACGATTTGGGAGATAGTGATGAAGTACTGAGAAGCTAGAAGGGCAGGTAGAGGGGTTATATAGTATTGTATAGGTTAGAAGAAGTTGTGTATGGGAAAGATGACGTGGGAGTTCTAATCAGCATGATTGATATATGTGACAGGTTAGCTGCAAATCTTTCTATCTTATTAAAGCATTCCTCCAGTTGTGATTTAAGAGAGATCTGAGTGTTAGTCAAAATAGGTGAGCATATGTGACACGTTAGCTGCAAATCTAGCTATCTTATTAAAGCATTGCTCCAGTTGTGATTTAAGAGAGATCTGAATGTTAGTCAAAATAGGTGAGCCATAGAGAAGAGAGGGTAAACGATAAGAGTTATCCAGGATGATTCAAGTTAGGAATTTTTTTTTGCTCTGTATAGCAAACCTATCTTTTGATGATGTTTTTATACAGTTTTGTATGTGATGACCAAAAAGTTAGCATCTATGGTGACTCTAAACAATTTGATATGGGTAACTACTTTGATAGTTGTATTGTTTAGAGAGGTAATGTAGAAGTTACTTTTAACATTAGCATGGGAAATGGGCTGTCAGATGAGCAGACGAGAGATGAGTCATCTGCATACTAAATAAGGCAAACTTGTTGAGAGGAGATATACAGGTTACTGATGAAAATGTTAAAGAGCAGTGAACTGAGAATAGAACGTTGACGAACACCTGTTTTAATTAGGAGAAAAGGAGAAAGGGAGCAGAGACATTTGATAGACTGATACCTTTCCTAGTTAGAGAGCCACAGAATAGATGGTTTGGAAAGACCTAGAAAGGACATTTAAGTCAGAAGTTTCTCATGCGACATGGTTTCAAAGGATTTTGAGAGATCTAGAAAAACAGAAGGGAGAGACTTTCCTTGGTCTCTACCATTATTAATGGTATCTGAAAAGTTTAGGAGAGCTGTAGTGGTGCTATGGCCTGGTTGGAAACCATGTTGTGTTGGGGTTAGATAATTTTGAAAGAGGTACTGAATGTGATGCTTATGAATACATTTTTCCAGGATCTCAGAAAGGGGGGGCAAGGTGGCAATTGGCCTAAAATTAGAGATTCCAGAAGCGTTACCACCTTTATGGAGAGGAATAATAAAGAATTATTTTTCAACAGGAGAGGGACATGGGAGTCTTCATTAGATCTGTTAAGGGCAATTGAGATGGGTATACAATAGAGTCTATAGTGAGCTTAAGATACTCAGCACGGAGATCACCAGCAGAAGAACAGGGTTTCTGTTTCTTTAGTAGTTGTCTAGCATATGATGTGGAGGTATCAGGGCAAGCAGAGTTTTGAGGTTGACTAAATGGTTGGGGAGAGCTGGAGGTAAGACAGGCTATGATGTCTATGAAAAAAGTGTTACATTTGGTAGCTATTTCTGAGGGGGATAATTCCAAGTCAGGGTTTGTTGAGGAAGGAGAACAAAATGGAAGAATTTTCTTAGTTGAGTTCCAGAACCGTGTGATTTTCTTGTGGGTCTGTATATATATATATATATATATATATATATATATATATATATATATATATATATATATATATATATATGGATCCCTATCACAACACCGACATGCCACAAACTCGACACTCAAAACAACGACACCAAAACACCGAAAACGCACAAAACCGACAACTCACAAAACCGAACACCATAACACCGACATCCAAAACGCCGACACACAAAACGTAAACTACACATTACACACAACTATACATACACTAACCCTAACCCAAACCCTAACCCTAAGGTCCGACATTACCGCACACTTACCCTACCCGCACCCTAACCCTAACTCACTTAACCCGCCGCTAAACCTACATTCTGTCACTATCGCACTTACCCTACCCGCACCCTAACCCACTTAACCCGCCACTACACCTAAAGTCCGTCACTACCGCACACACACCTTTTCCACACCCTAACCATAAATCCCACACTATCTCACACTTACCTGTCCGCTCCCTAATGCTAAATCCCTCACTATTGCACACTTACCTGTCCGCTCCCTAACGCTAAATCCCTCACTAGCACACACTTACCTGTCCGCTCCCTAATGCTAAATCCCTCACTATCGCACACTTACCTGTCCACTCCCTAATGCTAAATCCCTCACTAGCACACACTTACCTGTCCTCTCCCTAACGCTAAATCCCTCACTATCGCACACTTACCGACTCGCGCTCACACGTTGCCCATGTCGGTGTTTCGGCTGTCGAGATTTCACATTGTCGATCATCTGTCTCATCGGTCTTCTCGACTCCGTCTTAGCGTCGGTGTTTTGGCGTGTCGATGAAGTCAAGGGGACCCATATATGGATATATATATATATATATATATATATATATATATATATATATATATATATATATATTTTCTGTCTAGGTGAACCTGCTTCTTCGTGAGGTTATGTAACTCTTTATATAGATGCACGGTTTAAGGGGTTTTGTCTTTGTGCTATTGTTTCTATGCATTGTCAAGTTTTTGCTTGAGAATTCTAGTTGAATGAGTCAACCGGTGGGGGGGGGGGGGTTGAGAATTTTTTACTCTTATTTCTGTTAGTGGCAAGGGTTTTTAAAGTATTCATGAATATATTGCTAAAAGTGTTGACACCTTTGTCTAGGGATAGGATTTTGAGTGGAATCTAGTTCAAGGATTTTAATAAATTATTGAGAATATCAGGATGAAAGTTAGATTTTGGATAGCCCTTTATTGATGTGTTCTTCGGCTGGGGTCAGAGACAAGTATCTAGTCAAGGATAGAATTTTTTATGATTTGATTTGCTGAATCAAGTAGGAAAAGTGATTAGATGTTTGAACCCATACAAGTTAAGGCTAGTAGTTGGGGCGTTAGATGTCACACATAACCAGTTAGTGTTAGCATCTCCTAAGATAACGGTTTCAATAGACTCAATTAAATTTACAAATTTTACAAAATTGCAAATAATTTCTTCTAATAAACTAATATCATTACCTGGTGTTATGCATAGGGCAAGTATACATAGCTTATAATGTTTACTAACATTGAGAAGAGAGATAAGAAGTTCTGTATTTTGGAAGGTTGGTATGTTAGTTTTAAGGGGGTGAGAAAGTTAGACAATTTTTATATACAACTGACATCTCCCTCTTTTTTGTGTAGTCTGTCACATCAAATTATATTGTAGCCAGGGGAAAGAATTTAAGAATCTTTTATATGGGGTTTTAGCCATGTTTCAGTAATGACAGTAGTGTCTACTGAGTATTGAAGAAACCATGCTTGTATGTCTGTAACTTTGTTAGAATAATATGAATAATAATGGCAGTAAGTAGAACTTGTGTGGGTGTACAGGAGTTAGGAAAAGAGGAGGTGTTCAAAATACTATTAATGATAATGGCAGAAAGGAGAAGATGAGATATGAGGGTGGTAGAGGAGTTATGAGAAGAGGACGTGGAATGGATGATGGTGAGTGGTCGGGATTTGGATGAATGTCACCACAAAGAGTGATTTTAGAGAAGACAGGATTATTGTTTTTATATAAAGTATATGAATTTATTCCAGGTTATATCAATGTGATCTGAATGCTTTGAAGTTTTGCATTTGAACAGGTGAATATATTGTGCATTAAATAAATTTGAGGAAATAGGTATGAAGGAGGGCTTAACCTGAGTATAGGTAGGGTGTCTGGTGATGTGTGAGTGTGAAAAAGAATGAGAGTACCATGGTAGGTAGTACGTTGACAGAAAATGAATAGCAGAGATGTGAAGATGCAATGTATAAAATGATAGATACAGAGTACTATGGAGTAGTGAAGGGGAAATTGTAGTTGAAGGAAAAGGAAAATATATTAAAAGAAAGGTAAGGGGAAAAAGGATGAGAGTGGAATTGGTTGGCTGGAGATTTCAGGCAAGGTGATTCCTCTTTAAGGAGATCGAGAAATGTAAGACTTTAATAGAGACTAGTTAGGTAGAGCAATGTAAAACATACTATGGTATAGTAGGGTAAAATTGAGAACTAGAGGAAATATTAAGAAGAAAATAGTTAAGTGGGTGATGTGTACAATAAAAGGTCTGTGGGTAGTACATTTTTGGTCAGTACTATTAAAGGAAGGGTAATACTGAAGAAGTACTTACTAAGGAGGAAGAAATTAAGAGTTTACAAAGGAAAAAGGGAGGATAAAAAGAATAGATTGTAACATTAAAACAACAGGGAACAGTAAGTTAAATGAAGAGCAGTAGAAAAGAATAACTGCAGAGGTAAAGTGACACAAGACTGTAAAGGGTTTGGGTGAATGGTATTTGATAATGAGGTATTAGCAGGGATTGGTAAGGACAGTAGGAAGACGAGGGGATAGGAGGGAATAGGAATGAGGAAGGGGAGGGTTTAGCAAATGGCTACTAGTGTCTGTGCTATAGATTTTGAAATTAAAGTTTTAAATTAAACCCAAAGATCTGTAATGTTTGTATAAATAAAGAAAAAATAGTATGCACACTGACAGGTTTGAACAGTGTTTATGGTAACTAGAAAGAAATGGTCACGTAATGGTACACTAAAATGACTGCTGGGGGAGGCCCTGTTTGTGGGGGACCCTGGCTGCAGGGGGGCTGTGATACATTACCCTGCCTTTGGTCCCATTTGACTATTATCCTGCTCTGAGCAGAAGATCCTCATACAAGACAGAGGTAAGTGCAATATGCTGCAACAGTGACATCTGAACCACAGTTATTGGCCAGAAAATAAGCAAATAAGAACAAAACAGAGGCATGCACTATCACACCCAGACTATGAAATGTGCTATGCATTAGACATTATTTAGTCACATAACATAGAGGGCTGGGCAGTACACAGTTATTTGCACAAAGGTGGTAGGGAGAAGGAATGGTGAGGGTGAAGGTGTTATTTGGGTACACAGCTGACAGTTTAAGGTACACTGGGTATTCTGTGTAGTGACGGGGTGGTGCTTCCTGTGGGGGGCAGGTGACTACATGATCTGGAAGGCTGCACATTACATGAAGTTTTTAAGTAAGAATAATGTTTTTTGCAGGGAGACAAGCCTTCTTCACCCCCCATGTGGGGGAAGGGCTGTGCCACTCACACCCACTGTAAATTATACATTCCAGCTCTAAGATTGCACAATACAGGGGTAAGGGCATATTCCCCAATCCAGATAATGTAGTGATCAGTTGACCAAAGTCTGTCAGCAAAACAGATGTGTTGACTTTAGAAGGAGTCATTGTACTTACTGCCTCCTAGAGATCAGGTGGTAGAACTGGAACTGACTGAAACCTCACATAGCTGAAAATAATTTGACCGAAATGTCACTTGAAGAATTTCTCAACTGACTCAAAACTCTTTGCTTAGCTACAGAGTATGCTATGATGGAAAAGATAAGAGTTTTATTAAATATGGAACTCTTCCAGTCAGACACTGTGATTAGAGGTAAAGAATTTCAAAATTCTTTAGTTATCTGTATGGGTACCAGAGTGCATTTAATGAGTTTGGAATCTGTGTTCTAATATGGTCCTATGAACTGAAGTACAGTAGCTGTAAACTATGAAACAGAAAGCTATATGTGTATCATTTAAGCTTTTAACTAGAAAGTGTACTGACCAATTCTTTTCAGGAGTTGGAAAATGTTGTGCAATGTTCTCTTGGAAGAATTTTATAAACTTAACTGTAAATAAAGTTAGGAAACTGCAGATGTAAAAGAAGAAAGAAGTATCACCAACAGAATAAATAAATTTGGTGTTGTCTAATTACATGATATTCAAAATCAAGTGACAATGTTAAAATACAAGTATAATGCTTGGACAGGTGATTGTCAGTGCTGCATATCAAAAACATAATCCAACATATACTAAACATTGTATTATTTAGTCATAATAAAGTTGATGAAAAATATGCAGGGAATGTAAAATACTGTTTTATATAAAGTCAGGAAGGCTATTTCAGCAAGATTTATATAAAAGTAAGATGCGCAAACCATGACAAATGCAGTTGGAAATGTAATAGAAATGGAATAAATGTGGTTTTAAAAACCAGACTAGCCAGATTGTGAACTATCAAAAGATAGTGATATAGTAAATATTAAAAAAGCTGCTAGAAGTTGAAAATGTGGACAATAATGATATATGTAAAAGTACACAAGAAGAAGAAAAAGAAAAAGGAAATAGAGATGAAAGCACAAGAAAAACTAGACTATAACAAACGTTTCACAAAAGGAATGGTGCCTTATACTACAGGATATTTAAAAATATAAAATAAAAGTATCTGGTAAGAAGAGGATGAGAAAGAAGTAGAAAAGAATGAAGTAGCTAAGAAGGCATGAAAACAAAGGATGGTGAAAAAGGGAAGAGAGTGAAAAACTCATTGTTATAAGTGATGGCAAGTAATATGTCAGTATTATTACTCAATATTAATAAAATTAGAATATAAAAAAAGAGTTGTTTTTTAATACTGGTGTAAAAATAAAGTTGTTTTTGTTTGCAAGATATAAGATTATAAAAGGGTATACCAGAGTACAAGCAGAACTTTGTCAGGGAAGATGATAACATCTTTTTGGAAGTGAAGAATATGCAGGTATAGCTATTTTAATAAATAATATATAACTGAAAGTGTAAAATGCAAAGTAATTAGTACTAGGAAGACTGGCGTGCATGGATATTAAGAACAGACAAGAAAGGGGCATGGCCAAGATGGCAAACTGCTAACAGCACAAAGCCTCAGCTCTGCTTTATTTTCTTTTTTTCCTAACAGGGTTTTATTATACAAACTTAACAAAAACATATTTTCTTATACATTTTGAGCCTTTTAAACAAACTTGGGCAACTGTTTAAGTTTTTTATGTTTTTTCTTTGATTTTTTTTTTTTCCTGTCAGAAGTTTAATTGACTGTTGTGACAGAATGAGCCACTCAAAAGTGAACTCTCAAAACAACCTCATGAAAAATGAACTACAGTCTATTATGAGCAGTATCCAACAGCTTTCTGTTAAATTTGATAAACTTGAGATCAAAATGGACAATGTAAAAGAATATTACAAGGAACAAACAGAAATGTTAAAGAGATCACAAAAGAAAAATCTGTTCAGATCTCAGCAATAAAAGGCACATTAAATTACCTGGATAGGAGAATGCTGAGAGTTAGAATCACACAGAATTCATGTTAAAACAAGCAAAATACTTTGCTTATGAAAAAACTAGGGGACTTAGAAAGTAGATCTAGAAGAAATAATATTAGGACATATGAAATACCAGAAGAGAAAGAAGGCGACAACATGTTTAGTTTTTAACTAACCGGATGCTTAAAATTCTAAATGTTGTAGTTTTTAACTAACTGGATGCCTAAAATTCTAAATCTACCAGAAGCTCTTTGTCTCTTGCTATTGAGAGAGCCAGTGAATCTCTTTCAACTTCTTCTTTGAAAAAAAATCCTCCAATCCACAGATAGATTATTGTAAAATTTCTCTCCAGCCAAGACAAGAACCTGGTACTGAAGACTGCTTTGGCTAATTCTCTGATAAAAATAAATAACAACAGTATTAGGTTTAACAATATCTGTACTGCATCTGTTATGACCAAAGGAAAAGAAAAGTATGTATTCCATTCATTAAAGACTTAAAGAAGCTAAACATTAAAGCTCAACTAATTTTTCCAGCCAAAAATACGATCTTTTTACCAGAAAGTTAGAAAACTTTTAATTCTCTAGAAGATTCTGTGGACTTTTCTCAGAAAAAGAAACTTTTTGATCAATCAGAAAATATGGATTGGACTCTTATTAACTTAAAGAAACAAGCAACAAGAAACAGCTGGTCATTGAAGGAAAAAATAGCAAAAACATAAAGAAAAGTAATGTTGCTCTCATTTTCTATTTTGCGTAAACAGCTTTCTCACAGGTATTCAGTTTTGTCATCTATTACAGTTCATAATCAAATACAAGATAAAACAAACAAAAAACGTATATTTTATCAAAATACCTTTCCTATAGCAGCTGAAATATTGTATATATTTTATTACTACTATTACTTATAAGTCCTTTTATTATTTTATTTTCATTCTCTCTAACATTATTTTCAAACATAGAGTAGTGTGTATGTGGTGGGTGGGTGCACTGGCAGTATCTGAGATAGTGTGTGTATATATATTAATATTACCATTATTTATAAGTCTCTATTATTTTATTTAAATCTTCCCAAACTTTATTTTCTAACAGAGAGTAGTGTGTATGTAGATGGTGTATATTAACATGTTTAACTATTCCACTTAATTTATATATACTTTCTATACATAATTTCAAAGTAATCTGTTTTTTTTTTTTTTTTGGTTAGTTTATCTGGTAAATGTGATTGTATGTGATAAGCTTTATCTATCTGCAGTGAGTATTGTGTTGAGTGGTTTTGCTGCATGAAAATCATTTATACACATTACTTCACTTTCTTTTAATAGGTTTAACTTGTGTGGTGTTTGTTCATTACTTGGGCTCTTATTCGAAGAATTAGAGATGCTGTTGACTGTTGTTTTTATAGTAACTGCTTCTTTTCAGTCCATTTGCCTGCCTAGTGTTAATTGAATTGCTTTATAATTTTTTTTCACATACCTCAAACTGTTTATCAACTTATAACAGTCTAGATTCTATGTTCAAACTGCCTGTGTTGCAGGAAATGCATTTTGAAAGTTAACCCTCATTTACAAGAAGTGAACTTTTAGAATGTTAAGACGAGCAGCAGAAACACAAAAATAGAACATTTAAAATTAATGCAGATAATTTTAAAATACACCCATGTAATTTTTACGCTCATTATCTTTTAAAATGAGAAATAATGAAAAGAAGAAAAGGAAAGAAGAATACAGAGGGGAAAAAGAAAAAGAAGACATCTGCAGACTTAAAGATGCCTGGTACTAATCTCTGTTTATTGACATCTTGTGGTCATCCTAATTATAGCTCAGTGAAAATTGTAGTCTTTACAGAAGTGCAGTGCAAATATAATATACTCATGCAGCAGATCATCACAGTATAGAGGGATATGTCATTTATAGTGATAAAAATGCTTGTTTAAAACCAGTAATATTGTTTTAATGTGCCATAAAAGAAGTTGACAACAAACTAATATAACTTTAATAATAATGAATTAGAAAGTTACTGCTATGCAGAATACTTCTTATAAACAAAGAAATACCTATTACAGTAATGGAATTTCCTCTACAGTTTATCTGGTTCTGTAACATGCTACCTGTTATATTGTGTGCACAAATATTTATACACTGTCGCACTGGATTTTTGATTATTCAGTCTAAACATTTCAGGACTTGGCATAGTGAGTCCTGATATTTTAAAAGGTTACTTTCCTTATTTGATCCATTATTGTCACTGACTTAATACATTGTTTCATATTCACTTTTCATTTATGCAAGTACAACTTTGTTGCTAACTATGTCTTATATTTCTGGCATTTTCTAACTTTTCTATTGTTCAAGGGCTATCTGGTATTTTCTACCTGGGCTCCCTTGGAATACAGATTCTTCACAAGAATAGATAGATTCATTAAATAAGATCTAATAAGTAAAATACCTGATCTGCTTCTTTCAACAAACAGTGGCACACCTAAAGGTTTAATTTAATAACAACTATAACAAACACATATACCATGTGTGATCCACAGATAACGAAAGACCTGAGATATAATACAAAAAGGTAGTTAAGCATCAAGACTGTTGGTGGAATAAAGAATACTTACAAATGCATTGCATGAATGAAGCTGATAGCATAGTAATCAGAGGATGACATGTGCCATACATAACATCTGGCAGTGTATTAAAATATTGTTATAGAGAGCTATTAATCATCTAAAAGTTGGTTAGATACAGATTAAACATCCATAATTAAGTAAATAATGCTACATTGCAGTTCTACGTACATAAGGACATCTTCTTCTTCTTTCGGCTGCTCCCGATAGGGGTCGACACAGTGGATCATCTGTTTCCATTTCTTCCTGTCCTCTGCATCTTGCTCTGTCACACCAACCACCTGCATGTCCTCTCTCATCACATCCATAAATCTTATCTTAGGCCTTCCTCTTTTCCTGTTACCTGGCAGCTTCATCCTTAGCATCTTTTTCCCAATATACTCAGCATCCCTCCTCATCACATGTTCAAACCAATGTAATCTTGCCTCTCTGGCTTTGTCTCCAAACCTTCCAACCTGGGCTGACCATCTAATATACTTATTCCTAATCCTGTCCACCCTCATCATACCCAGTGCAAATCTTAACATCTTTAACTCTGCCATGTCCAGCTCTGACTCCTGCCTTTTTGTCAATGACACTGTCTCCAACCCATATAACATAGCTGGTCTTACTACCCTCTTATAGGCCTTCCCTTTCACTCTTACTGGTACTCGTCTGTCACAAATCACTCCTGACACTCTTCTCCACCCACTCCATCCTGCCTGTACCCTCTTCTTCACCTCTCTTCCACACTCACCATTACTCTGAACTGTTGATCCCAAGTATTTAAACTCATCCACCTTTGCCACCTCTATTTCCTGCATCCTCACCATTCCTCTATCCTCCCTGTCATTCACACACATATATTCTGTCTTAGTCCTGCTGACCTTCATTCCTCTTCTCTCTAGAGCATATCTCCACCTCTCCAGGGTCTCCTCCACCTGTTCTCAACTCTCACTACAGATTACAATGTCATCTAAAAACATCATAGTCCACGGGGACTCCTGTCTGATCTCGTCTGCCAACCTGTCCATCACCATTGCAAATAAGAAAGGGCTCAGAGCTGATCCTTGATGTAATCCCACCCCCACCTTAAACGCATCCATCACTCCCACCGCAGACCTCACCACTGTCACACTACCCTCGTACATATCCTGTACCACTCTTACATACTTCTCTGACACTCCCGACTTCCTCATACAATACCACAACTCCTCTCTAGGCACCCTGTCATATGCTTTCTCTAAGTCCACAAAGACACAACGCAACTCCTTCTGACCTTCTCTGTACTTCTCCATCAACACTCTCAGAGCAAACATTGTATCTGTAGTGCTCTTTCCTGGCATGAAACCATACTGCTGATCACTAATCATCACCTCCCTTCTTAACCTAGCTTCCACTACTCTTTCCCATAACTTCATGCTGTGACTGTTCAATTTAATCCCTATGTAGTTACTACAGCTCTGCACATCACCCTTATTCTTAAAAATCAGTACCAAAACACTTTTTCTCCATTCCTCAGGCATCCTCTCACTTTCGAAGATTTTATTAAACAATCTAGTTAAAAACTCCACTGCCATTTCACCTAAACACCTCCATGCTACCACAGGTATGTCATCTGGACCAACAGCCTTTCCATTCTTCATCCTCTTCATAGCTATCCATACTTCTTCCTTGCTAATCCACTGCACTTCATGATTCACTATCCGCGCATCATCCAACCTTCTCTCCCTCTCATTGTCTTCATTCATCAACCCCTCAAAGTACTCTTTCCATCTGCTCAACACACTCTCCTTGCTTGTGAGTACGTTTCCCTCATTATCCTTTATCACCCTTACCTGCTGCACATCTTTACTAGCACGGTCCCTCTATCTAGCCAATCAGTACATGTCCTTTCTCCCGCCTTAGTGGCCAATCTTTCATACAACTCTTCATACGTCTTATCCTTAGCCTTCGTCACCTCTCTCTTTGCCATGCACTTCATCTCCTTATACTACTGCCTACTTTCTTCATCTCTCTGACAATCCCACTTCTTCTTCGCCAACCTCTTTCTCTGCATACTCTCCTGTACCTCCTCATTCCACCATCAGGTCTCCTTGTCCTCCTTCCTCTTTCCAGATGTCACACCAAGCACCTTTCTAGCCATCTCCCTTACAAGCTCTGCTGTAGTTACCCAGCTATTCGGTAACTCTTTACTGCCACCCAGTGCCTGTCTTAACTCTTCCCTGAACTCCACCTCATAATTACCCTTTTTCAATTTCCACCATTTGATCCTTGGTGTTGCCCTCATACTCCTCCTCTTCTTCTTGATCACCAATGTCATCCTACAAACCCCCATCCTATGCTGCCTAACTATACTTTCCCCTGCCACCACTTTACAGTCTCCCATCTCCTTCAGACTGGCCCTTCTACATAAGATATAATCCACCTGTGTGCATCTTTCTCCACTCTTGTATGTCACCCTATGCTTCTCCCTCTTGTTAAAATACATATTCACCACAGCCACGTCCATCCTTTTCGCAAAATCCACTACCATCTGACCTTCTGCATTCCTTTGCTTAACACCATACCTACCCATCTCTTCCTCATCCCCTCTGTTCCCTTCACCAACATGCCCATTGAAATCTGCTCCAATCACCACTCTCTCACCCTTGGGTACAGTCATCACCACTTCATCCAACTCACTCCAAAATTTTTCTTTCTCATCCATCGCTCACCCAACATGTGGAGCATATGCACTAACAGCATTCATCATTACGCCATAAATTTCCAGCTTCATAAACATCACTCTATCTGACACTCTTTTCACCTCCAAAAAACTCTTAGCATACTGTTCTTTCAGGATAACCTCTACACCATTTTTCCTCCCATCCACACCATGATAAAACAATTTGAACCCACCTCCGATACACCTAGCCTTGCTCCCCTTCCATCTGGTAGATTGCACACACAATATACCAACCTTCCTTCTGTCCATCATATCAGCTAGCTCTCTCCCTATACTAGTCATACTTCCAACATTCAAAGTTCTGACCCTCACTATCACAGTCCTAGCCTTTACCAGCCTTCAGGCATGCCTTCCCCCTCTTCTCCTCCTTCAGCCAACAGTAGCCCAATTTCTGCCAGCACCCTGTTAGCCAACAGTACTGGTGGTGGTCGTTGTTAACCCGGGCCACGACCGATCTGGTATGTATATCTGTACTGTTGTCCGCATGTATGATTTGGCAAAATTTTACACTGGATGCCCTTCTTGACGCAACCCTCCCCATTTATCCGGGCTTGGGACTGGCACAAAGAAATGCACTGGCTTGTACATCCCCAGTGGCTGGTTTACATACATAAGGACATCCACATGCAAAAACACACTCAAACTGCAATACATATTTACATAGTTCACACTTGTCTATTCACAAGTACGGGGTCTACAGATGTATTTACACAAGGTATAACCAATTGCCTACAAAAAACTAAATACCCCCATAAGCTTTTGGTATTACTTCAGTATACAGTTCTTCCAATGCTTTCTTTGAAATGCAATTATGAAATCTAACACCTGATGTGATGCCCAAAAGAGTTGTACAATGCAACAAAACTGTAAGGTTAAATGCAGGGAACACTTCATTACTAAAATGCAAATAAAAACAAGCATGCAGAAAGCTAGCACATCTTATATGGGATAATATATGGTTCACACCTCTGTACACTGGTTGCTATAAAATTGCTTTTTATACAAAATAATTTTTACAGACATTTAACTGGAAACTGTTAAGAGTGATTATAAACTTGCTCTGACAGACATATGCTTATTTAACTTCTATATAGATATTAATTTGCATATGACAGCATTTATATACATTACTTTACTCATACTTTAATATAAGCTGGTGTCTTCTGTGCTATATAAAACAGTTTAGAGGAGAATATGCTTAAAACATCTCAATCTGCTCAACATCTGTTGTCTTAATTACTCAGAATCATAAAAAATAGGCAAATTGGCACCCACCAAACATCAAGAAATAAATCTAAGGTACCAAGGAGTCAAAACCAGCCAGCAGAGTCCATAAACTGATTTTAATGAAAAATAAAACACATGAATGCAGCCACATAAAACATAGCGTTTTCGTTTTAAAACTTCATCAGATGTGGATCTGAACCACAGATCCACATCTGATGAAGTTTTAAAATGAAAACACTATGTTTTATGTGGCTGTGTTCATGTGTTTTATTTTTCATTAAAATCGGTTTATGGACTCTGCTGGCTGGTTTTGACTCCTTGGTACCTTAACTACTCAGAGTTACTTCGCTAATTATTGGAAAATAATACTAATGAGCAGATTTAACTCTTCAAAATGTTTTATATGTATTAGTGAAATATGTAATTTTATTTTATATTAAACTGACTTTTAAATCATTTCAAGCATTTCTCATCTCCCCTTGTTATGATGAATACAGCGGATAATCGCAAGTGAGGAAGAGAGGAATAAGTCTTCATCGTGGTCCACAAATGCACTGAAGAACTTTGCTGCAGACACATTAGAAACTGATTCTGCTGTGAATTTGTCCATTCTTTGACTGAAACAGATATTAAACTTCTTTCTAAAGTTATGAAGTTTATTCTATCTGGAATAGATTAATTAACTAATGTTTTAACTGATCTTAAGCTATTCACCTGTAATTTTAGTTTAAAGCTTACATTTAGAAAAACTTTGTCATTATCATCAACAAATTGTAAGAAATACAGCACATTTATTCCTACCAAACATCCTGTCATTACTCCATTTAGTGATGTGTGTGAACAACAAATACGCAGTATGTTTGAACAAGCATCTTTTAAGAAATGTTATAACTTGAACTTAAAAGAGTAGGAGGCATTACATAAACTTGAAAACAATATTGATGTTATTATAAAGGAAGCTGATAAGGGGGTGCAATATTTATTATAGATGGTGCAAAATATGTTTCTACAATAAATGACATTTTAAGTGATACCTCTGTTTTTAAAGAGATTACAGCTATAGATGTGTTTAAATGTACATATAATAGTAGTATATCTATTTATGACTGCATATTATGAATGACATTTCACTGGATTTATTTAACTATTTTACTATTTCCTGTTCTGTTGCTTCAGTTTAGTATGCTTTGCCCAAAATACACAAATGTTTGAATAATCCACCAATGAGATCAATCGTCTTGGGAAGATGATGAGCAACTGAACCTTTATCCATTTATTTACAAAATGTATTGAGTAAATATTTAATGCATGTTAAGAGTTTTATCAAGGATAGAGGGGATTTTTTAACTCAGTTGTGTGCTTAGTTCAATGAAAATAATTATGACAATTTTATTTTTGCAATGCTCAACATAATTTCTCTATTTACAGTAATTCCTAATGAGTATGGAATTTGTGCTTTTGGAGAATTAATAAATTAACATGGTGGAATGACTAGAAGAGATAGTGGGTGTTGCAATGGGCATGCCCATTGCCAACACCTATGCAAATCTTGTATTAAATAAGTGAGAAAATATTTTTGTATTTGATCATCCGTATATTTATACATCCAAAGTTGTTTTTTTTTTAAAGATTTGTTGATGACATCTTCTTTGTACGAATGGGTAATGAGACTGAATTATTGGATTTTGTTCATTTTTGAACACCAATACTGACTTCTTAAAGTTCAAAATGATGTTTTCCAGGACTAAGATTCATTTTTTAGATGCTGAGTCAGACACTAGTGTATATAAGACGCCTACCCACATTAATAAGTATTTACATAGAGATAGCATGCATGCTCAACATGTTTTAAAGGGTTTTAAATGGACAGTATATACAAACAAGTTAATTAAATACTGACTTTGATAAATGTCTTAATCAGATGCAGGAAGTAACACAGGATTTTGAGCTAGAGGTTATACTGAGAACCTGTTACCTACTTCCTTTAATGAGGTTATCTACAATAGGGATGGTGTATAGCACAACCCTATTTTAAAATTAATCATTATTTCTTATGATAGGATTCCTGAATGCAAGGATACTTTACAATTTATTACAGAGTATAGTAGCTGTACTAGGGTGACAGAAAATATTATTAAGAATAACTGGTACATTTTACAGTCACTTCCTGAACTAGAAGAGCATGTAGGAAATATACCTATATTTTCTTATAGGAATTGTGCAAACAAAAAAGCATTTATGCTATAAGGATGTGTTCCACCACAAACAGTCTTAATCTTCTAAGATAGGAACAATTACATGTTATAATTGTTCGTGTTGTGAAGTTATTAACTTAGAAAATTGATTTATATATCCTGTTACTGACAAGCAGTATAAGTGTTCCTGTTTTGCTAGTTGCAACTATACTATCAGGCAACATTTAAAAAATGTCCTAGTTTTTACACTAGTAAATCAACTTGGAAGTTGAAAGAAAGAATAGTAGAACACAGGTCTGAAATGAGAAGAGGTATTATGACTAACTCTTTAGCTCAGCATCAAAAAGAAAATGGTAATGATCATCTTTTTACATTTAGGGTTATGGAAACACTTTTTTAAAACATGAGGGGTGGGGATATGAACAATAAACTGGAGCTTAAGGAATATGAATGGATTCTACATTTAAATGCTGATCATCCACCAGGCATTAATAAGATAGTTTCTTTGAAACCAAATCTTAAACAAAGACAAATGCGTTTGAGATAATTTTTTGATAATTATTTTATTGATTGTGAAGATTTATTGGTTGCATAACATCATGTAATTAGATGTTTTAATATTTAATTGTGTTTTTAATTGTGTATTATGTACTGATGAAGGAATGTATCCAAAAGTTTTACGACCGTCTCTTATTAAAGTAACTTAATGTTGCAGAGTTTGTTTATATTTTTGATATATTCAGAAATACATAACATCTTTCTTTATTACTAACATTTCTAACTTTATATTTCTATATTTCTATGCTCTTAAATGTTAATATTTCTCAAATTAATATTTTATATATGTTTTCCTTTTAACAGGACTTGAGTGTACTCTAAATAGTTATAATTAATAATACTGTTTTAAATTAAGAAGCAGTAGCAACTGTTTAGCTTGATGACATTGAGATGGGTTGGTTAGCATGTGATTTATGATTATGTCACCAAATCAGGGAATTTTAATTCCATGATGGGAGGTTTGAATGTATATAAGTTGCTTTTTTAGTGTGTCCATAACAACAATTATTAGTACTTGGTTATTATATGTTAAGGTAAATCATCTTAAATCAGTGCATTTACATGTTTTTATGAATGTTGACATATAATTGTCTCTGATTAAACATCAATTGACTTAATAATCCATTGAAGAGGAGTAGCTTAAACAAATATTTAAAACTGCATAATACTCACTTAATTCTCTTACAAGAAACACACTTGTTATCTGAAGATGTAGATAGACTGATGTTAAAAAATTATTCAACTCTTGTAAGGTCTCATTTTAAATCAAAAAGGAGAGGCACTCTTATTGTTTGGATAAATACATTACCTATGCCTAAAATATTAAATACCCATTCAGATAAAAATGGCATGTTGGGTTTCGCAATAGTAGAAATTGAAAAAAAAAACGTATACTTTTGTGAATTCTTACTGGATACCTGGAATTGCAGTCAAAGTTGTTAAGAAATATTTGGATATTATAACCTTATATACAAAAGGTGAATTTATTACTGCAGGGGAATTTTAACTGTATTCTTTCTAGTAAAGACACAACTACCGATAAGTTTCCTAAGCTATATTCAGTAGCTAAACAGTTAGATCATTGTATTAATTCTCAACAGTTGAGAGATATCTATGATATTAAATCAACTATCTCTTTTAACTTTACACATTATTCTTATAGATATGACACCCAGACAAACACTGAAAAAGTTTTTACTTCTAGTAGTTTATTTCCTAAAATTGTAGGCCGCGGTGGTGCAGAGGTTAACATTGTTGCCTCACAGCAAGAGGTTCTCCCATTCGGTTCTCTGCTGGATCGCCTTCTGTGTGGAGTCTGCATGTCCTCCCCACAGTTGAGTGATGTTAAAGACATGCAGGTACGTGCAAGCATGAATGGGTGTGCCTTCTTTGAAGGTTGGGCATCAGGGCTGGCAACTCGGCACTGTAAAAATCCACTGCCAATCATTAGCGGACCAGAGTTCCGCTGTGGCGACTCCTAACTGGGAAAAGCCAAAAGACATTTGTTTTTAGTTTATTTATTCAAATTGAAGATGTATTGATAACTTAATGCCTTTTATCTGACCACAATGTTATTACATTAATATTAAAGTCAAATAATTTGACTTACTATCAGAGAATCCCTGCTTATATATTAAAATTAAAAGACTTTAAGGAATGGTGTCTAAAAGAAATAGATCAATATACTGAAATTAATAATACTGGAGATTTTTCTGAAGAAATTCTCTGGGATACTTTAAAAGTGTATCTATATGGAAGAAGTACAAATTGGTACATATGTAAAAGAAGAGTGGGATAAGGAGTTCATGTCTTTGCAGTCTAATATAGATAAATTGAAATCCAATTTAAAATGCTATGACAAATAGGTAAACACTGAGTTGAAAATATTAAATCAGAAATATCTTGATGCACTTCACCATATATCAATAAACCTAGAAAAATTAAAATTACAAACTTATTCAATAAAACCAAAAAGCTTACGCAGGTTGGCTGTTAGACCTAAGAAAAAATAAATACTAATTACATTAAAGAAATAATTTCCAAACAAGGTGATAAAAAATGTGACCAATTTAAAAGACATACTAGAATTCTTTAAGAAATATTATGAGGAAATTAATAACAAAGAGATAGCCTTAGAAATCAAAAGCATAACTGATGACTCTGTAAAAGACAATATAAGGTACCAAAGAACAAAGATACAACACTGACACGTCATTCTCTTTTAAGGAATTAAAATATCAAATTAATAATCTTAAGTCAAGTAAAGCCCCTGGTCTTGAAGGTATAATCCCAGAATTATACAAATTATTCCCACAGAATATTTTAAATATCCTTTTAAAAGTTTTTGAAAAGCAAAACATATGTCAACCATATCCCTCCCCCGGAGATATTCCATGATATCTTGAAGCCAAATAAAGATTCCAACTTATGTTCTTCTTACTGTCCTATTTTATTATTAAATGTTGATTATAAAATATTTATGTCTATTCTTGCAAAACGATTGAACCTTATTAAGCCAGGATTAGTAATTGATGATCAGACTGATTTTATACTACATACAAAGGCTCAGGATAACCTAATTAGGCTTAATACTTTAATAGATCTGGCTAATAAAAACAAAAAAGAACTAACTATAATAAGTCTAGATATAAATAAGGCTTTTGATTCTATTAGCTGAAATTATTTGTTCAAAGCACTTAAACAATATGAATTTTCCCTAGATTTTACAAATCTTACAACTAATCTATATAGTAACTCATTATCTTTTATTAAAATTGGATCTTTTCTTTCTAGCTCTTTCAAAATATTTAAAGGTACAAAACAGGGCTGTCCCTTGTCACTTCTATTATTTGCTCTAACATTTGAAACTTTTGCAAACTTTATTAGATCTAATAGCAACATTCAGGGATTCTTGATTAATGAAAGTTATTCCTGTAAAATTCAGCTAATTGCAGATGGCATTTTAATAACAAGTGTTGATGCTGAAGCTTCAATAGAAAATTTTACTAAGTCTATTAATTACTTTGAAAAAGCATCAGGTTTAATGTTTAACCCTGATAAAACAGAAAACGTTATTTATTAATAAAAAAGTTAATTATTTAAGAAACTATAAGAATTTTATTTGGAATTATTCACAAATTAATCATCTTGGAATTATAATTAAATCTACTGTAAAATACTAAATAACAGTAAATTACAGTAATTTAATAAATGCTGTTACTAAAATAATTATTAACTGGAACATTTTTACAATGGAAGATAGACTTGCTTTACTAAAAATGATAATCCTACCAAAAATTATTTTTTATCTACAATCACTAATTATTCTTCCTCCTAAAAAAATCTTTAAGAAATTCTACTCTTTTTTACTTTTCTTTTGCTCCTCAATAAACCAAGAATATAATTTGATTGGCATGTTAAAAGTTGACAAGAAGGTGGATTAGGTTTTCCAAATGTTGAATTATATCCCAAATCCATAATTCTCAATTTATCTATGGTTAAATTCCTCTTACCAATCCAATTGGAAATCCGTTCATGAAAGATTAATAAATAATAACAGCTATGCTATAGAATCTTTCTTTAAATTTGGAATTAATAAATTTTACTGGATCTTGAAATACTTGTGTTTAAATGAAAAGAAAAAAATACTATCCCCCCTTAATTACATTCTTATAAATTTTAAAAAATTTGAGATTCATGAATTCTAATAATATAATTAAAGATTTATTGTTTTTTATTGTTCCCTATATCAAATACTGTTGTTTGTTTGGAAACTTTTAATATAAACAAAATGCTAGACCTTAGAGATGCAAATGCAATCTTTTGGCATCAGTTCTTAATCAGAAGTAAATCACATAATACAGATTATCTTCTTGCAAGACATTGCCTAGAAAAGAACTGGTTGACTATGCAATCTTGTAAAAAATATGTTAGAGATAAATTCAAACTTTCCATGGATTTTCAAACAAAGGTTATTCCAAAGATACTCGAGGGTTTTTTTCAGAATCATTAGTAACTCAAATAAAAATTAATCATATACATCAATAATTTATAAAATAATAAAAGAAGAGTTTGGTTCCACAGAATCTTTATTTTTGAAATTTCTCAACTAAGATTAATGAGAAGGCCTTTTCTGATGAAGATAAATACTTAATTCTTAAATCTGCAGGAAACTCTATTTCTTCTCTTTATTGGAAACTATATACATGTTTATTTCTTCAGAGAACTTATAACTGCACATAAAGCTCCTTTAATATGTAACTATGGGAAAATTAATTGTTGGAGGTGTAATGAAGTCTCTAATGCAGACTGATTTCATATGATATTGGATTGTAAAATAGTAACTCCTTTTTGGGTTGAATTTAGAAATTTTGCTCAAGCTTTGTCAACAGATAATTGTATCATTTCTGAACTCTTTGATATTATTTAATGTTCTAGTTCTGTTTCTACGATGCAGGTGTCTCTTGTTTGCTCCATTTTAGCCATAGCAAGAGAAATAGTCTCAAAGAATTGGAAATGTAAAACTACTCTCTTTCACTGAATTAATTAATTTAGCAAAGTTGTCTGTAAAAAAAAAAGAATTGTCAACTGCCAAAATGAAAACTTTGAATATTATTCACCAGTTTAGATTTTGGTCAAAATTAAGTGATTTACTTGATATATTTTAATTATTTAATTTTCTGTCTTTGATTTTGTTGTGGACATCTGTACATAGTTATGTTTTGTTCTATTTATCTTTAAATAAGTTTGTACAATCTTTGTTTCAAAATGAATAATTTATTTTTTAAAAAAAAACAGAGAAGAAATACTCAGGAATTTGTGATACATGAGCACTAGTGAATATGAAATATACAATACAATCTGACAAAACATGTGAGCTTCTTCTTACCACAGATTTCCACACTGCTGTAGTAGGTGTTTGCACCTGGGTCACTGAATTACAGATCCACTGATTTATGCTAAATATTGTACCAAGGTCAGAGACAGACCTTGAGTTATATAGTGGTGCAAATCACCACGCCTCTCCCCATGGGGTACAAGTGCAAGGCAGAATTGTGAGCTGGGAAATTCTATGTAGCCAAATTGGAGCTCACAGTTACAGGACATCAGCCAAACACTGGTGAGACTGGGAACTCAACCTGTTCTTTCACAGGGGCCCTTGATATGGAGGATGCATCTGAGCCATTCCATATTAGTGTTGTTGACAGCACCAGACTTTGCAATGTACATTGCTGTCATTATCAGAAACATGTGACTTGCTGACATCAGGCATGTACCTGTATCAATGTGCCAGACCCTTCACTGGTAAAATCTGTAAAAACATTAACACAAGGTACCTGTGACAGCTCTCAAATTCATACCTAACCCCCCCCCCCCATGGCAAGCATACCAGTGGATGGCACAATATGTGAATATTGTATGGATGCATACATACTTTGTTATGCAGGGTGTTACAGTTGCAGCCTGGAGATGCAAAAGCCTCTTGTCAAATAAATCCTACCACACAAACAATATGTTCTACAATATGGACATGTAATTGTTATCACTAACCTGGTGCATCTACTACAGTTATTTGTGTGGTCATCACAACTCAGTTCCTTCAGCTGAGCCACATCTAGGACTAAGGGACAACTTTCCCTTCCCAGAGATACCAGGAAATCTTCCACTTTTCACAGGCATGTATTTGTTGGTAGTCCACTTCCTGAAATGTCCTTGTCAATGTTCTATGCCTTGTTTGTTTAATAAAAACAAAAAAAAATAATTTATTATGAATCATTGACAAGAAATAAAAAGAGGTGTATATACATGAATTTGCCCATGGACAGCCAGTAACCTTAATATCAGCACTAGCAATATTACATTATGTCACAATATCAATGGATCAAAGATTAAACATTACAAACAAAAACAATGGAGAACTAATCATTCTACTCTTGTTCACAAAATGTATCATGCTGCCAACTCTCTAAACTGTTAAAAATCTTATAAAAATAAGTATCCCAGTCTGCAGAAAGAATTTTCCAATACAAAAACAGTACATTTAACAGTGATGCAACCAGTGTGCTCACCCACCCCAAGACCATGGCTGAAAATGTGTAACCAAGTGCTGGGATCACCAAAAGCCAAAAATGTGCATCCAGGGAATGGGGAAAAGGAGTCCTAAGGGCCAATCTAATGGCATAAATTACTTTAGCCCTCATCTCCCCTATAATATCCTGTCTTGTCTTTCTTATAGCATTTATTCCCACATGCAAATATACTCCAACTAGTCCTCCAGGCCCCCAGGGTATGTGCTTTGTTTTTGGCATGAAATTTCATATCATATAGGTTATCCTTTGCCACACCTTTTGTATAGGCTTATTATGGCCATCCACAGCACTGATGCTATGCACCACATCTGTCCTATTCCGATATGTTACTGATACATGTAAATTTGTAGATTGCAGGAGTCAGTTCTGGACACAATGCAGATGCTGCAAAGAGCACTTTTGCTAACATCAAGGACTGAAACAATAATAATTTCATGAACTTTAATTTTGCTTTATCTTGGGAAGGGGGTCTATCCCAGTATTAAAACCCCAAAAATACTTGGAAAAATGAAACAGAACAATATCATATGTAGATAATCTGCATCATTAGCACCACATCTCTTAACATTGACAAATTCTCA
>NC_056735.1:1254191681-1254209171 GCF_019279795.1 Protopterus annectens | reverse complement strand
TACAGTTAGTATGCATGAGTATTTACTTTTCATTGTTTATTCATGAGTATTTGCTATTCACTGATTGCTCATATCTGATCCTTGGTTCACCACCCATTTCTTCTTATATAAATATCTGTATTTTCACTTTTTTCATATTGTCTGAAGAAGTCCTAGTTACCAATAAAGGGACGAAAGCTTATCACTGGCTCCTCAGTTCTTTATTCTGAAGTTTTTGAAGTTATATTTTATTATTCTTCATTGTGATCCAAGAGTTCGACAGTTTTGTAGTTTATATATTGTGCTATTTCTGTCCTTTGGACTCTATGGATAATTCGCAAATGGAGCATGGCTCTAGCAGCCATTCGACTACTACTGATTTATCTCAATTTTCTATTCCTGGTGACTGCCTATCAATGCACTCATTTGATGATAATTTATGTGCATCAGACAGAAAATGTACTGCTACTGGTGATAACCAAGGATCTAATATTTCTCAGCCTAAGGGGCCTGCAGCACTTCCTTCGGAAGGTTTAATTAATACTCCTCAGCCTAACAGATCTGAATACAGATCAGATTCATCTCAGCCTGACAGATCTGATTCTTCTCAGCCTGACAGATCTGATTCTTCTCAGCCTGACAGGTCAGAAATACTTTGTGCAGAAAAGAGCGCCAACATGTTAGCTGACAGTCAAGGTACTAAAACCGTTCAGCATAAGGGGTCTGGTTCACTTGTTGCTGATAACCCAAATTCAGGAACACGAGGCAATAATTCGGAGACTGTCCTACTTCATTTAACTGACTGCACCTTCTGGTAAGTCTGCTTCTGCTTCTACATTTTCTAACTCTGCGATCGCCAATGTGCAGACTTTGCCTCCAACTTCTGCTTCTACATTTACCAACTCTGCGTTCGCTAGTGTGCAGAATTTGCCTCCAGCTTCTGCCTATACACACACTAACTCTGCAATCGCCTATGTACAGACTTTGCCTACACCTTCCGATAAGACTCATGTCTTTCAAACAATGACTGTTAGCCAGCTTCCTCTTCCAGCAAGAATAAATGACTCTCAACTACCTGATGTTTCACAACCAATACACTCCTCCTTGGTTGTTCGTCCTAAGACCAAACTATAAGCAACCATCGCTTTCATTCACCGCTGACCAGCCTGTCCGATCCTCTGCAGCATTTTCCAGACACCTCTCCCTCCATTACTCATGTGCCAGAACACAGAATATGTTTTACAGACCCGCTTCCGTCTGTCTCTCGTGAATCTGGAAGAAATACTGACTCCAATAAAGCAGCTGGGGCTGATATATTTCGTTTTAATGTCTCACAGAGATTGGGACATAACTCTAATGTCTTACAGAGATTGGGGCATACTTTCACTCGTCTACCGGGTAGCAATAATTCCGGTAGTCAGACAGCCTTTACTACTCATTTGCCGAGTATACTGGATGCTAAGGTCACGCATCAACCCACTTTTAATGGTTCTTTCACCGCGGGAACTACAGCTTCCCATCAGTGTGTTTTCAGCAATTCAGTTTATCAAGGAACCTCTATCCCTAACTTATCACGGAGATCAGAAACTTCTGTTTTTCATCAACCTTACTATAACGGTTTTCCTGAAGTTAGCACAAGCGCAGGTTATTTGTCTCAGGGTGTCAATTCTTTACATGCAGGGAATCAGCACTGTTTCTCCACCACTTTACAAGATTCTGCTGTTTCCCACACTACTTCAGCGCAGCAGCCTTTTTCGGATGTACACTCGTGTGCTATTGATTTCCAAGGACTGAATACCTCTACTGCTTCTTCTATACAGCGGACTACTTCTACTGCTCATAGGGATGTGGTTACTGTGTCTCCGGCCCAGCAGCAGAATGCCACAGATCTGAATGTCTTGCCTACTTTGAATTCTCCTCAGCAGCGGAATTCCTCAGATCTAAGTAATTTGCCTATTGCTAATTTGCCTCAACAGCCGATTTCTACAGCTCCGGTTTTTGTGGCAGATTCTCAAAGACCTTGCACTAGTGCCAGCTCCTTAGCACAGCAGCCATTGCGTATCTCTAACAATGAATTACCTAGTGTGTCTTTGGGGAAACTGGTGTGTACACAATCTATAGATACAGCCATGCGCTCCACTTTTTCTAATGTTGAATCTAGACAGGCGAGAATTAGCTTGCCTGCTTACTCTGTGCTTCCACATTTAGGAGCCGCTGTTTTAAATAACCAAACGGCGGGAAATGCCGTTGATGTTCAGTCTGCAGTTTTCTCGGCAGACTTAGCACACGCTTCTTCGGCTCAGCATGACATCAGCTCCCATTCAAACCATCATTTTCCAGTAACAGCTGATTTACTTGCTTGTTTACAGGCAAGTGTAGATAATAACCCTTTTTTAAAAGATTTTGAACCTGCTGGTCATAGTGAAGAAACCCTCCGTTGCCAGTCACAGAGACTCAAAGATCTGAAGGTTCTTCTGTTCTCTTTGGAAAGATTGTTCATTGCATTCAAAAATACACAAATAGACATTTATTATTTGACTTGCTGTTTGGATAAAAATATTGTTCCATTAGGTTTACCCTTTGTTAAGTTTCCCAACAAATTGTCCAGTGACTCACCTCTTTACAAGGATCTAGTCACTCTCTACAATAACACAGGGTTACAGGTTGTTAGTATGTTGATTAAACATAAAGAATCTGTACTAGCAGATCTTAAAGCTGAAATTCTCCAACTACACTCTGAGGTCCTGTCTCACCCTGATTTTCAGAATTTACTTCACATCTTTAATGGCATTCAACCAAGATTAGCCAGACATGCGGTCACGGTTATACATCGTAAGAAGCAAAAACTACACAGAGATCTCACTCAGTACCAAACCAACAGAGCCTATCCACTCATGTTTGAATCTAATTTTAGATTCAGTTTTCGTAACAATACTTATAGGAAGTTTCCTGCACAACATTTGCATCATAACTCCCTTAATCCTGTCATCTCCCATTCTGCTAATCCTGTCATCTCTCATTCTGTTAATGGTCCTTTCAGACTTTCTTCCCATTCTTCTCCTACTTTCTTAGATAACCCAGTCAACTCTTTTTCTAATACCATTCCTGTCTATTCTCACCCAGTTTGTAACGTTTCCTCTACTCATCCGGTCTCCTTCTCTGTTCCTCTCCCTCCTGTACTGTCTCCCCGGTCTTCCTTTCCCCCATTTACTCACACTATTTCCCCTATTACTACCACCACACCGCAGTCCACCTTTCCTGCAGCTCCTCATAATTCTGTGCCTAATCCTACTCCTGTTACAAACCCTGTTCCTTCTTTGGATCTCCCTATTCCCATTCCTGATGACCCTATCTCTTTTGAAGGTACGTCGTTTTTATCCCCGAAAGATACCAGGAACAACTCAAGGGGGAAATATCAAAGGGCTACAGGTCGCACTTTCACATACAGAACCAGAGGAAGCTTGATGAGAGAAAAGATACAATCACAATCGGAGAATCACATTTCCCCTCGCCTATCGGAGAGCAGACGCCTATACTCTCATCAGATGGACATGTCCCCCAGGGGCCGCCCGAGAAAGATTTACACCCGTTGAATACCCAGATTTACTCTTGCTCCTCAGAGGTGTTTAATCTCACTAATAGGGTCTTTTCTAAGCATGCCCTGTCAGTTTTAAAAAATGGCTTCACCTTCATTCCTGCCCAGAGAGGAGATTTACCCTCCCTTCTGATGGATTTAAGATTTTTTTCTAAGAAAACTTAATTTAAAGTTAATCTGTGAGAAAGACTCAGAGTTGGAAAAGGACTTAACTAATGTCAAAATAAATCTACCACTGAAAAACAGTTTATATAATCCTCCTCTTGTTAATACTTTACAAATATTTCTTAGATTATGCGAAAATGACTTCAGAGATTTATTGAGCACTCCTTGTCCACAAAGGTGGTTTAACTTGTCTAAAGATGAACTTTCTGCTCTTAAGGATCTACACAATGATAAAACACTCCGGATTATGTCTGCAGACAAGGGCACTGGAGTTGTGCTCATGGAACAGAATCAATATGTGCTTACCTTAACAGAAGATTTAAAGAACAACTCGTACTACTCACCTGTTAGTTTGCAATTTGTTAACCGGGCCTTCAAGAAAATAGACAAGGAGTTGAATACACTTCTCAAACAACATGCTATTTCCACAGAAGAGGCTGATTTCATGACAGTTCCTAACCCGCAATTGGGAAAATTCTTTGGGATACCTAAACTACATAAAGACAAAGTAAACCCTCCTTTCCGGCACATAGTTTCCAACCGGAGGACTAAAACGGAAAAAATTCAGAATTCCTTGATTGGTCTCTTAACCCAATAGTACAGAAGTCTCAGTTTTATATACGTGATTCCTGGGATTTCCTGAACTTTTTATTTCAGCAACCCCCAACGTCCATTAATGTTCTACTTGTGACTTTGGATATTGAGGCACTCTACACGAACATTCCACATGACACAGGCATTGCCCATTTGCATTCTTACTTATCACAAGCTACCTCCTTTTCGCCAGAAAGGATTAATACTTTTTGTACACTTACCCGACTTGTTCTAGAAGGAAACTTTTTTCACTTTGATGGCGCTATCTACCAACAGATCAAAGGAGTAGCTATGGGCTCAAAAATGGCCCCAGCTTTTGCTAATTTAGTTCTGGCAGCTTGGGAACTCAACTCTCTCACTTCACTTCCTGACTTTAAATTTGTAAAATTATATAAGAGGTATATTGATGATGTATTTTTCGTTTGGGAGGGTAGTAAGCAATGCTTACTTACATTTCTTGATACTTTGGCAGAGTCTATTCCATTCCTAAAGTTTAAAATGGCCTCTTGTGGTTCACAAGCTATTTTCTTAGACACCTGCATTTCCATTAATCCAAATGACCTTTCAAGGGCATCCACTTTGTACAGAAAATAAACTTTTCGTAATAATTATTTGGACTTCACTAGTATGCATCCTCATTTCATGAAGCGAAACATGGCTAGAGGGCAATTTATTCGCATTTCTCGGTTGGTTAGTAATGATGACATGTTTAACTGTGAATGTTTAGCTCTTGAGTCTCTGCTAATGGACAGACATTACCCTAGTGATCTTTTGGATGAACTTATTGCGGAGATTTCAGAAGCCAGATATGTGAAGTTTCCGCCTATTGTTAAAAAAGGTTTTGCCAAAAAAGCAGTTACTGACTCCACTGTGTCTTCACATGCTCCTACTTTGGATCCCATGGCTACAAATCCCACTGATTCAGGGAACTCATTACCTAGGATTGTTCCTCTTTCGGACCACACTAATACCAGCTCCACGGACTCTCAGATTTCTCTTTCCACTCAGTCGTCCATGACTGATAATTTACGTGACTGGACAGTAGCCTTTCCTATTCCTATGTGTAGAGACTCTGCTAATATTAGATCTATTATTAATGCCAACTGGAATATTTTGACTAATAGCCAAGAAGTGTCTAATAAGCTAGGTACAACACCTACTTTTTTATTTAAAAAGTCTACATCACTAAGAGCTTCCTTTGAAAATAGAGATATACCCTTTTTAATTGATCCACCACATTCAGTTGAGTTGTCTCGAGGCATGTTTACTTGTGGACATTGTGTTGCTTGTCCATTTATTTATGATGGCACCTTCTTTATGTTTAAACATAACAATTTTACTTTACACTTTCAAAAACATTTTGACTGTAAGTCCAATAACGTTGTTTATGCTGCGGTGTGTAATACCTGTCCAGCATTCTATATTGGCAAAACTTTGAGATTTTTTTCCTCCAGAATCAAAGAACATTTGGCAGCAGTTAGAAATGGAGACTCTAGGAATGCTTTATATAAACACAGTCTGTCTTAGGTTCATAGGTTCATACTAGGCTATCTGCCCTAGGGCATTTATAAGCCTAGCCAGAGTGTGTTTGGCTTTCGCCATACCCATTTTAAATTAATTTTGTTACAGTGCTCTCTTTTTCGAGGTTAGTATACTGGTGCCTTTGTCTAACAGTGACACAGAAGTGATAAATTCGGGTAAACCTATGATCTCCCATCCACTCATCAAGACTCGTCTTGAAGAGAATCAATGAGGGACTCTGCCTAACCTGGACTGGGATTTTATTCCATAGTGAAGGGAGCCTCTGGGTTATGAATCTGTCCCTCCAGCATGTCCTATTTATTTCAGTGCTGAGGTTCAAGTCTCGAGCATGTAGCTCGATGGGATTTGAATTTTTGAGGTGCAGCATGTCCCTTTAATTCCCGAGTTGGACATGGCCTTCCATAACGCTGTCAGGCAAGCAGGTCACCTCTGAGCAGGCGGTAGTGCCACTGAGTAGAGCTGAGTTACTTTAACCGGGCAGTTAATATGGCATCTGTTTGAGCCCTTTGATCCTCTTGATGAGGTACTTTTGGGGTCTCTTTCCAGTTGCTGCAGGTGTTTGGTAGGTACATCCCAAAAAGGGGCATTGTGGCTCGGATTATGGGCCTGATGAGGGATGAGTAAAGAGGCATTGATGACCTCCCTAATCTAGATGTGAATCCCTTCATGATTAGGTGGGCTATATAAAATGTTTTTCTAACCACTTTGGCCACGTTGGTTGTCAAATGAGAGATTGCTATCAACTTGGGTCCCCAGGTAACCCTAATTACTTCTTCTGTACTCCTAATGGATTACCACCTATGTGGTAATTTTAGAGACTTTGTTTTGCCAAAGGGATGACTATACACATTTTGGCTGCTTAGCTTGAGGCCATGGCTCTGGGTACCACCAGTTGTTTGTTTCTATGAGGCCCTTTTGGAGGTGATGCTTGTGTCGGCTGGAGAGTCGATTATGGCGCCCAGTTTGCAGTCATCCTGCGACCCCACAGGTCAGCCACAGTCCTTCCGTGGTTGGCCTGTACCCCTCCCAGAAATATATACCAAAAAGAGAGGTCCCGAGGACTGAGCCTCTGTGGGACGCCAACTTGTAACTGGTTTGAGTCTGACATGGCTCCAGCAATTGTAACCATGTGGGTTCTGTCCTTGAGCCAGTTTGGCAAACCCATCTAGTGACATAGGGGTTTTTATATTTAAGCTGGTGAGCTTATCTATAATGCCGAGTGGGTATTGTATCAAAGGCTTTGTGAGGTCCAGATAGGCTGTGTGGACCACCTTCCTTCGGTCAATGACCTTGGTGACTGTTTCGAAGAAGTCAACCAGGTTTAAGAGGCAGGATCTGCCCCAACACAAAGCCGAACTTCAGGTAGCATCCAGTGTCTGTAGGTCCCCAATATCTTTATTTATGAGGTCCATGATGATCCTTTCCATAGCTTTGCAGACCAAGCTAGTCAGGCTTATGGGGCGATAGTTTCCAGGGTCCTGCTGAGGCAACCACCTGTGAGAGAGGGACCACTGTTGCTGTACACCACTCTTTGGGTACATATCCTGTAGCAAGGCTGAAGATTGAACAGTAGTTTTATGTTTTGGGTTTGGCTAGCTCTTCTTGGAGTTCATGTAGGGACGCAGCCCTGGGACACCGTCCTGGGTCCCATTGATGCTGAGTTTTTGCTTTTTGGAGAGGGCGGCTCCCACCTGAGCATCTGAGATGTCAGGGGCAGCACTCTGCTGGGATAGATATTTGCCCTTTTGGTGGGAGAGGGAGAAGTTTGGCGCTTCGAACCTGTCAGGTAGGATGTTGGCAATGTCTGTGGGATCAGTGTATTTTTTGTCATTTTGGACTAATTCTGAGCATATCTGGGAATTCCCACCCAGGTTCCTAACATAACTAAAGAAAGCCTTGTGATTATCCTTAGTGTCCTGTGCAATTTTTCTCTCAAAGCTGGCCTTTGACGATTTTATGAGTGCCCTTAGTTTTTTTTGATAAAGTCAACGGCAGCCAAAAGTAGACAAACGAAAACAGTTTATTGAAGAAAATAACTCATCCAACCCTTAGATTAAGCGCTTTCATCTCCAACACGGAGACTTCATCAGAATCTAAGGTAACACAACACCACATCCCTTATATACTAAATGCATTCAATTAGCTGACATTTAATTAGATAATAAGTAAATAAGTTAATGAATCAATAACCTCATTTTGTCTTAAAAGACCATGCCACAAAAATGCATGCTGACAAATCCTGGAGACATTGTAAAGCATTTGAAAACCTGTATGAATAACAACCTTGAGAAATACATAGTAAGTAGGAATAAATTCAATGAGGCAATAAAAAGAATCATAAAAAGCATACATGCCATACTGTTATATGCCGAATTTTACTTGCTTTAAGGATATTATTTAAAAATATTGTTTAAAAACATATGCATGTAAAGCAATATGTCAAACCTAAATATATATAAAAATATTTATATATGTATAAATATAAATATATATAATGTAAAATGCATAAATATAAATTCAGTTACATAATATATAAATGTATAGATATATAAATATATAAATTCATAAACATATCAAATATATATATATGTATATAAAATATGAAACTTATAGTACATAATACATATATACATGTGCCAGTGTCCAAATGAATACATTCAAAATAAATACATACATACAATGCACGTCCTATATATCTTCCATATACTTTTTCAAATGTTGTGGCTTAAAAAATGAAAGACCAAGGACTATATACGTGTATTTAAATGTATGAAAATCAATCCCACTAAAATTGTTTCCAATAAAATTAAGCACAGTTGAATAATAAGAAGTTATGTACCTACCATAACGTTCCATGTTAGTTGTCTTCTCTCGCCTTCTTTCTTGCTGGATGGGTTCAAGTCGATCCTGGGTTCACTCGGCATCTTCATAAGCTCGAGAGCTTGACTTTTTACTAAAGCCTGAAGGCAACCTTATATCCCATGATGCAAGGCGGACTACCCCAGAGATCTCGCTAGTGTAGCTTAAGTGAAAAGTCCTCACAGTAACTCCTTCCAGAAAGGAAGAAGGAGGACTCAAAAGGTGCTGGCAAAATAAACCACTAAAGACTAGGTGATACTTCCTACTGGAGTTCCATAGGAAAGAATGAATAGGCAGTACCCAGAGAAGAGTACTACCCTCAAGGTCTGTCCAGGCTAGTTAGAAGGAGGGAGGACGCAAGAAAGAGCAGAGAGAAGACAACTAACATGGAACATTATGGTAGGGTACATAACTTTAATGTTAAGTTGTCAAACTCGCTTTCATTCTTGCTGGATGGGGACCAAGGCCCTCAGTGACACCTGTATCCTGGGTGGCTCAATGGAACAGACTCTTGAGAACTGTGGAACCAAACCTAGCCCTGTCCCTGGAGGCCAAGTCCAATTTGTAATGAGAGACAAAGGTGCGGAGGAGTGGGACCAAGTATTGGCCGTGATTAAATGGTGTCAATAGTAGCCTATCCTGAAATGCTGAAGGAAGTGGCTAGGCCGGTAGAATGTGGGTAGTTTGCCTTCGAGGGCAGTTGCTTGCCCTGAGGAGATAAACATGAGAAATGATAGAAGACAGCCATCTGGATAAGGTCACCTTGGGAGAATCGAAGACCTTTTCTGTTTTCTGCATAAGAAAGTAAACAGTTATTGATCAGATTCTTTTCTGAATTGTCATAGTTCTGTCCAAGTAGTTGTATCTGAGCTGGCCATGGACATCCAAACTATGAAGTTTCTGTTCTGCTCTGTCAGAATAATTAGGAAAAAAACTGGCAAATATTCGTCTGGGAAGCAAACTCTGCAAAAAAAAGATGGAAACAGTTCTTAAAGACACTCTCTTATCTTTGTGGAAAACCTGGGTATGGGGATGGACACAGAGAGAGCGTGAAGTTCAGACACCCTCCTGGCTGGAAGTAACAGCAACCAGTGAAAATCAGTTTCCAGGAAAGAAACTTTAATGAGCATGTAGTCGAGCAAGGAAGTAAGCCGGTTCTGGGGGTAGGTGAACCAAGATGCCAGCATTAAATTCAGAAGTCCCATTCTGGAGGAGGATCTTTTGTACTGGAGGTTTTGGCAGAAAGACTATACTCAAGAAAAGGCTTGCAAAAGCTTAGGAGACATAATGTTTTGACTCACTAAGCCAACATGAAAATCTTGAGATCGCTGCCATGGAACCTTAACTGTCGTGAGGAAGCAAAGAACCTGACTGAAAAAATCTCAGCTAGGAAGTCCAAGATTTGACTGTACTGGAGCTTGTAAAGGGATCGTCCAGATGTCCTAGACTTTGCCCAGAAGGAAAAACGCTGGCTATTTACTAGCATAAATCCTTCTGGTATGAGGGACTTTAGAGAAGCTACTATGATATCTCGCACGGGATTAGAACTATAGGAAGCTCATATATTAAGGAAGGAAGTGGGAGCAAACCAAGCAGGTGAGGTTGAGAGAATGTGAATGGCCTGCCTGCAGATGGACCCGAATGGTGGGCTGAAGATCTGGAATTGGATCCAGGATGCCAAGGCTGAACCAAGAGATGACGTATCGGCGAGGGACTTGGACGGAACCAAATTTGTTCGAGTAGCCAGTAAGGCAATGTGAGAATCAATTTGAGCTCTCAAGACGGGTAGCTTGGAATCACTTGGAGGTATCAGTTGAAATGGTAGCAGAAGTCCTAAAGAAGCCCCCGGCCAATCCTAGTTAGCAGAGTCTGCCTGGGGTATGGCCTGAAGTGAAAGAGGGGAGAAGAAGTCTGGGCATTTGCTTGCCTTAGTGGTGCAAAAGTGCGTGAGTAAGGACGATCGCCCACTTGAAAATCCGGCCCACTACTGATTGCTCTGAGTATTCCGGTGGCATGAGAATAGCTCTGCCTGGGGCCTGTCCGGCTAATAGGCGGATTTCCCTGGGATAAGTAAAGCGCTATCAGAAACCGAAGCGAGAGGAGATTGCCCATTGCCAAAGTCTGAGAGCTTTCTTGACACAGTGGATAGGACTGGGTCCCGAGAGCTTGACACAGTGGATAGGACTTGGTCCCGCCCTGTGAAGTTCAGACACCCTCCTGGCTGAAGTAACAGCAACCAGAAAAATTGTTTCCAGGAAAGAAACTTTAATGAGCATGTAGCAGCCGGTTCAAAGGGGGCAGAATCAGGATGCCAGCATTAAATTCAGGTCCCATTCTGGAGGATCTTTGATTGGAGGTTTCAGCAGAAAGATCACTCTAAGAAAGGCTTTGCAAAGCTTGTGAGACATAATGTTTTGATTGCTAAGCCAACATGAAAATTGAGATCGGCCTTAACTGTCGAGGAAGAAGAACCTGATTGAAAAATCTCAGCTAGGAAGTCCAAGACTGTACTGGAGCTGTAAAGGGATCTATGTCCTAGACTTTGCCCAGAAGGAAAAGCGACATTTACTAGCATAAATCCTTCTGGTAGAGGACTTTAGAGAAGCTACTATGATATCTCCACGGGTTAGAAATCATAGGAAGCCTGGCTAAGGAAGGAAGTGGAGCAACCAAGCAGTGAGGTTGAGAGAAGAATGGCCTGGTGCAGATGACAATGGTGGGTCAGAAGATCTGGAACTGGGATCCAGATGCCAAGGCTGAACCAAGAGATGACGATGAAGGGAAACCAAATTTGTCGAGGCCAGTAAGGGGCAATGAGAATCAACTTGGCTCTCAACGTAGTAGCTTTCTGAATCACTTGAGGTATCAATGGAGGAAAGGCATAAAGAAGTCCCGGGCCAATCCTGGGTTAGAGAGCGTCTCTGGGGGATGGCCTGGTAGTGGAAAGGAGAAGAAGTCTGGGCATTTGCTGTTTTGGGGTGTAGCAAAAGGTCGCAGCAAGGGACGCCCACTTCTGAAAAATCTCCCCACTACTGATTGTTTGAGAGACCACTCGTGTGCATGAGAATAGCTCTGCTCAGTCTGTCCGCTAATAGGTTGGATTTCCGGGATATGCGTTGCTATCAGAAACCGATGAGAGGAGATTGCCCATTGCCAAAGTCTGAGAGCTTCTTACACAGTGGAGGACTTGGTCCCCCTGTTGTTGTTGATATACCAGACTACAGACACGTTGTCCGTCTGAACTGCAATAGTCCCTAAAGGAAGAAAGTCGCTGAGGGCTTGCAACGTTAAAAGCACTGCTCTCATCTCTAGGACATTTATGTGCAGATAGTATTCTATGGGTTGCCAAGTCCCATGGACCATCCTGCCCTGATAATGCCCCCACCCGATCAGAGAGGCATCCAAGTGACTGTGGCAACCGGAACTGGAGGAACAAAGGCCCTGATGGAGTTGGGAAGACATCCACCAGGTTAGGTGACTCTTGCAAGATTGCGTCACGAAGATCTCGGCGCATGGGAAGCTGCTGGAATGACCACTGGGTGAACAACATCCACTGCAGAAGACGCATGTGGAAGGGCTAAGGAAGAACATGGCGCAGCCATAAGACCTAGAACCTTCAGGACAAATCTGGCCCTGATCTTTTGCTGAGTAGTATGATCCGAACATACTTTTGGATGTCCAGAATTCTTTGGTTTGTGAGTCTTGCTGACATCCTGACAGTGTCTAATTCTGCCTATAAAGGTAATAGATTGGCAAGGAGACAATGAAGATTTTTCAAGTTTATAGAGATCCCTAACTGCAGGTTGCAGATGAAGAGTGTAGCTCTGGCCTTGAGAAGTTGATGCCTGGTGGTGGCAGAGAGGAGCCAGTCTAGATACGGAAACACCTGGAATCCTTGACGCCTCAGGTGAGTGGCCACTGCCATGCATTTGGTAAACACTCTGGGGGCTGTAGTGAGACCAAAGGGCAGGGCTCTGAATTGAAAATGACTGGTCCCCAGCTGAAAGCGGAGAAACCTTCTGGGCCTGTGAATCTTTTTATGATAGCATCCTGAAGGTCTATTGAGCACATCCAGTTGTCCTTGCCCAAAAGGGTAGAATGGACTGAAGCGTGACCATCCGAACCTTGCCTTCTTGACAAACTTGTTTAGTTTGCTGAGGTCTAAAATTGGTCTCCAATCTCCCCTTTTGGGGGACCAAAAAGAATCTTGAGTAGATTCGGATCCTACTTGGTCTGCTGGCACTAGTTGGATGGCTCTTTTGCTAGGAGTTTGATACCTCCAGCTTTGCCAATTCCCTTGACCTGGGTGAAACATCTGGAAGGGATTGATGAGGAAACGGATATCTCTCGAAAGGGATATTGTAAGCCCTCGGATATGATCGACTGTACCCATTTGTCTTGAGAAAGGGAGCATGAGCTGTTGGGTACAGCGACAATCTTCCCGACTGCCTCCAAGGGTGGACAGTCGGGCAACACCTCAGGGATGCTGGAAGGGTTTATCAGAGAGGCTCCCTGCTACCCTGATTCTGCGACCCCTCTGCCCCTAGGGCGGCATCTATTATTACCCTCTGCCTCTGGGGTAAACTGACCACGCGATGCATCCGGTGACTCCTGAGATTCTGAAACCACATTTCCCTTCTGACCTTTGGGATAGGGTCTTGAAGGGGTGGAGAAATGGACTCTACGGCAGAAAGAGTCTTGCCGCCTTGCTCACACCTGGTCAATGTGTCCTTCACCTGAGGCCGAACAAAGCCGAACCATCAAAGGGAGTATTAGTGAAGGACGCCTTAAAGGGTCTGCAAATTACAAAGCCGCATCCAGGACTGGCCTAAGTGCCACTCCTGTGCCTGCGGCCCTACTATATCGGCTGCATAAGAAATGAGCCGCATGGAGGAGAGTTACAGAATTTAGGATGCCGAGCTGTGAGGCAATCTTTTCTTGAGCCCCAGCAGCTGAAGGATCCTGAACTACCTCACCTAGTTCCTTGAGAATGTCTCTCTGAAGCCGGGTGAAGTGACAGAGATAGTTCAGCGATAGCAAAGGTCGCTGAAGAAAACATCCACTTACCTACCTATCCATGGTCCTAGAGTCCTTGTTAGGAGGATGGACAGGTACAGAAGGATCGGCAAGTTCCTTCTTGGTGGCACCACCACCATGGCATCAACAGGGACACCTTTGGTAGAAACTGTTTGTCTGGGGGCGTGATGAATTTAGAAGGCGTCCTGGGACTGGTTCCACAGAATCCGGGCCCCACGCCTTCGAGCCACCACTTGCATGGGGTCGAAGGCGGAGACACCCAGGAGGTGGAGGGTCGAGATCCAAAAGCCTCCAGGTATACCGACTCATCCTCGGAGGGATTAATGGAGGACAGTTCCCCCTCTGCTTAAGGAGTTTCAGGATGTCTGAAAAAAAGACATCCTCAGAGGGGGACCATGGGGAACCCTCCGACTCATCTAAGTCGGTATCTGATGTCGTAGACTCGGGGGAGTCTGTGTGCTTCCTCTTGCACGCCCTTAGGGGTTCTCCAGAAGGATCAGGAGAAATCTCGGAAGAGGAAGTTCTTCCCAATGGGGAAACCTGGGGCGATGGATCTCTGGGTCCGGGAGCAAGAGAATGGCAAGAGACATCAACAGGCACTGAAGAGGGAGGAGCTAATGGAATTAACAGTTGACTCAGCTCCGGGGCTAGAACACTCCTCATCACCTCAAAGGCTCCCCTCCCAGGGAGGCCAGAAGACTCCGCCAAGAGACAGGAATCCCGGTCCCACGAAGAGAAGGCTCCGAGGCCGATGTCGGTGCCGAGCTCACCAATGCCGAAGCTCCAAGAGGGAGAGCGGGGTCGGACAAGGGTCCGATGCCACTCGCCCCCTCGGAGCCGACAAGGGAGACCCGACGACCGGATCCCTCCAAGGAAGGTCTCATGGAGGAAATCGAGCCGAGACGACGGAGCCGACAGGGGAGGTATCGGCTCCGGCGCACCCACGGTCAACGTTCCGAGAAGCTCCGGCTCCGAACTCTGAAGGAGAGTCGGAGGAGGAATTTCAGGGGGATGAGGGATAGCGGTCATCTGCTGAGACGGGCTATGGAGCATTTGGGCCAGTGCCTGTGACTTCAGCAGTCTACTTACCACCCTCTCCAAGTCATGGTCTGACAGCCTGGAAGACGTTGAAGATCGGCTCGATGGCTCCGAAAGAGGAGATCCCGGAGCCGAGTGAATTGACTCCAGGGAAGGGGACCGAGATCTCTTCCTGGAAGGAGCCATCGGAGCCAAAGACCCTTCGGTTCCAGATGGAGCCGACAGCTTATAGGCACCAGTCCTGGTCAAGGAGACGTCGGCTCCGGCCGGAGCCGACAGCATGGGTGCAAGTGTATCGGAGCCAAGTGTGGGCACCGATACCACACCTCAGAGGTAGAAAGATCGGCTCCAGCCGGAGCCGATCTCGACAAGGAGTCGGAGTCGGAGCCACCGCCAAGGCTTAGGAACCACAGCCTGGGCTTTGGGTGGCTTAGAGGGCTTGCGACCCAGTCTTGGTCGGGGAACCCTCTGGCTTCAACAAGCCACGTAGAATTAGCTTGTTTCTATGATCCTGCAGGACTCTCTGGCTGAAGGAGTGACAAATAGCACAGGAGTCCTGCAGGTGTAAAGGCCCCAGGCAGTACATACAAGAAGTGTGACCGTCTATCAGAGACATTTTCTGACAGCACAAGTCACACTTCTTGAAGCCTGAGACCTTTACTTCTTTTGACATGGTATGCCAAACACACAGACACACACCAGTCACACAGTTATCTAATGAAAAAAAGGGAAAACTGAAAAACACACACTCACTTCCTGACAGAAAATTAATGGAAGGGAGGCTTAAGGCCTGAAGGGAGGAAAAACTATCCCTATATAAAGGAGAAAGGGTATATAGGGCAAAATAGATAGATATTAGTTAACACTAACTCTTAAGAAAGGAAATCAGGAAAAAAGGAATTTTTTTTGACTGAACTTTAGTATAAAATACTAAAAATTTTACCTGAGCTGGTAAAAGGAGACCTCTTCGCGGAGCGGCAAACGAGATCTGGGGTAGTCACGCCTTGCATCATGGGATATAGGGTTGCCTCGAGCTGGTAAAATTAGCTCTCGAGCTTAGCAAGTGCAGAGTCGGAGCCGAGGATCGGATCCGAACCCATCCAGCAAGAATGAAGGCGAGTTTGACAACTTAACATAAAGGTTGAACTATTACCGACAGTATGTATATTACTAGGCACAACTAAGAATATATACATCTATTCAGTTTCTATGGGAAATAAGACATGTAAAAAACTAAACAAAACTTGAGAAAAACAACATCTATAGTGATTATTGTTCTCTAATAATGTTCATTTAAATAAATATGTATAGTAATATTCATATTGTTATTTTATTTTTATTGTTTATTATTAATTCTTATGTTTCTTAGGATCACCTGCGAGCATTTTCAATGCTGGGGTAATAGAGATGTGGTCGTTAAGGCCCTTACCACAACAAGAGTCCAATCTAAGCTGCCACATCATTTCTTTTAACTCCAGTTGGGTTTCCCAATCACCAACTCTCTCAAAACATTTCACTTCCTCTATTACCCAGAACTTAAAATCTGCTTTTGGGCAGATCAATACATGTCTGTACATAGCATTATTTACATTTTGTTTACTAATGTCTCTCATGTGTTCATAGATTCTGGATCGTAAGTGCCGTTCAGTTTTCCCAACATTGTAGCTCCAACAGATTTTACAAAAAACAAGGTATACCACCCCTTTTGTATAACAGCTACTATAAGTTTTGGCAACCAGAGTTGTTCTCAGACTAGGTATTCTAATCTCCTTTTGTCCTGCTATAAACACATTAAAGATCTACCATTTAAATGTCCCACATTTCTTATTTGCCCTTGTATATTGTTACCTTGTTTTTCTAAGATGTTCTTAATATTTCTGTTCCTCCTGTAACTATAACTTATATCATTTTTGAATACATCAGTTTTAGAAGCCATTTCTCTAAACATATCCCATGTCTCATTTATACATTTTCTAAGATGACCTATCCCTTGATAGGCACGTACGTGGGTTAAATAGGAATACTTTTCCATGGTTTTTATTGTGGTGGTTACTATCACTTCCCAATTCCTGAACACCCCCATTCACTACGCTGTTGTCTCTGCAGAAATCGCTGCTCTTAACTAATAAAGGAGTATATTTTTTATCACTTCTACCCTTTAGGACCTGATGTTTTACATCATTAATCAAATCTATCGGGTATCCTCTCTCCAGAAACATTTTACCCACAAATTCAAGCTCTCCCATAAATTCAACGTCATCTGAAATCATCCTCGCCATCCTAATCATTTGTCCCTTTATAATATTCTTTTTTAATACATAAGGATGGTCACTATCAAAATGTAGATAAGCGTTAGAAAAATGTTCCTTTCTATATATATTAGATTTATAACACTTATTAACATAATCCTTCTCTAACCTCACATCCAAAAAATGAATAGAATCTGTTCCAATGTCATGTGTAAATTCTAAAAATGTCATAGTATGATTTATATAAACAATAAATTCATCTATCCTTTCAGTAGGCCCTTTCCAAACAACAAAAATATCATCTAAAAATCTATAATACTTACTAATGTGCCTATAATAATCAGACAGAAATATAAACTTCCTTTCCCAATATAACATAATTATATTAGCATAAATATACACGAGAACCCAACAACTTCTTTTTTATGATAA
>NC_056735.1:1254166305-1254191181 GCF_019279795.1 Protopterus annectens | reverse complement strand
AAAAGGGAAGTAGAATTATTTTATAACTTATATCCCCTTGGGATCCTGTTATACTTGATCTAGATCCATGGCTTTTTAATTGCTATCTTTAGCCATATGTTCTGTTGAAACTGATTTGACTGCGTGATGCTTATGCTTAGTATATTGATTGTATCCAGTCATTAGGATTGTTGCTGTTTGCCTAAACATTTTTTCTAGCTAGTAACTACTGTTAGGTTTGTTCCTTGGGGGCCCCACTGTATGTCCTTAGCAGTCTAGCTACTCTGCTTCATACAGTGTGCCCTAGGGTATATCTCTGTACTGTTCTCTGTTTTTTGTATTTAAAGCAAATGTGCTAGTTATGCTGTACACACATGACTGATTAACTACTTATTTTTCCTTTGCTTGTTTTTTTTCTTTCTCTCTCTACTTTTAACTATTAACAGATTGTACACCTGGGTTCCTGTCCTTCCCTAACCTAAGAGGCCCTGTGGACATCTTTTAAACACCAGTATTCCTGAATAGGATTAGACATTCCTCTTAACAAAGACTGTCCTCCCAGATTTTTTGGAAAGTATGTCCTATCATTGTACTGCTTAGCTTTACTCACCAGGACATATTCTTGCTCCCCTGCCAGGTAAACCAGCAGCCCCCCCCCCACTAGATAGGCCTTTGTTGGTCCCTCTCCTTCACTCCCTTTTTTGCCTTTGGTTCGTATATTCCTCTCTCTCTACCCCATCTCTGGTTCTTTAATCTTGGTTAACCCCCTGCTTGCTCTGTCTGATATTCTTTCCTACCTGGCCACTAGGTGGCGCCCTTCTTACCACAAATCCTACTATCATATTTTCAGAGTATCTCACTGCAAATCCTACTGTCCTTTCCTGTTCCATAGTTTACCATTGCAACTTACTATTTCTCTCAGGAGAAACTCCTCTATCTCACCCAGTACTATTTCATTTACCCCCCACTTACCATACAATCTCCTCAAACTCTCTACTGTTGAGCTCACCCTTACCTTTACACCTGTTTCTCTCTTCTTGCCTGATTGTTTTCTGCAACTGGTCGTCCAGTTTTTCCCCGCTCCGTTCGCTACGCTCACTCCGCTCCCCACCCTACCCCCAATTCCCACCCACCCCCAGGGGTCCTACCTTTATACTTACTTAGACACACCCCTAATTACCTAACTTCCAATCTCTATTTCCTGAGTAACTACCTTTTAACTCCTTACTCCTAAGACCACACCCTCTCTCTTGAATCAGATCTATACTACCTCACCCTATTATTATATACCGTGCAGTCCTACACTTACTAACCTCTCACTCATTGAAAACATGCCTCTAACCCTTAACTCAATCTTTCCTCTTCTTCTCCTTAACATCCTGCTTTACTACTACACTCTTACCTCCTACGAACATCTTAGGCTTAGCCAAGCTCCTGTATTACACAAACATACTACAACCACACTTCCTCTACCTGACCAAACTCATATTAATATACTTTTAACCTGTCCCTGCCTTCCCCCTCTCTTCCATAAAGTACACCATTACAAATTCACAACCTCCAAACGGTTCTATATAATACCCATCAGATACACAAAAGTCTTTCAAACCCCACAAACACTTTTATTGATACATGGGGACATCCACCCCAACCCTGGTCCCAATACCCTCCTCAATCCCACCCCTACAAACCAAACTACAAACTATACTAGCTCTCCCTTCTCCACTGACTCCCTCTCTATTGCTCACCTAAATATTCGTAGCATTAACAACAAAGTAACACAACTCCATGCCTTAATTGATTTCTATGCCTTTGATATCCTCTGTCTCACAGAAACCTGGCTTAAACCCAGTACCAAAGACAACAAATTTACTCCCCCAGGCTATAGCACCTTCAGGCAAGATCGTCTTAATAAAAAGGGCGGAGGAGTGGCTCTCCTATACAAATCCCAACTTCAGGTAGCCTTAATTGACTCCTTGCCCCCCTCCCCAGCAAATGCTGAAATACTTTGTACCAAACTCCAAATTAATAAATCCAAGGCTATAAACATAATATGTTCCTACATCCCCCCAGGCAACAACATCAATACCCTAGAAAATATCCTTAGCTGGGCCTCCTGTAGCTTTCCCCAAGAAACCATAATCTTAGGTGATTTCAACATTGACTGGAACTCCTGCATATCCCCCACTCCCACCATTCATCTTAATCTCTTTAACTTTCATCAAACCATCAACTCCCCTACTAGAATAAATAAATCCACCCACAAACAAACCATTCTAGACTGGATACTGACCAACAACAATCCCCTCTCCTATAAAACAGGAATACTCCCTGACAATATAAGCGACCACCTCCTTACCTTTATCACTAAACAAAAAATCAAAAATCCCAAACCAGCGACTTATCGTACCAAATACAACAAAACAGATTTCAACCTAGTATCCTTTCAAAATGAACTCAAGGAATATAACTGGTCTACTCTAAAATACCTCCCAATAGATGAAGCAGTAACCCATTTCAACAATACCTTCCTACAAATTCTAAACCAGCATGCCCCATCCCGCTTAGTCAGAGTCAGTTCCAAAGCAGCCCCATGGCTCTCTAAAACAACTAAACAAACTATGCGAGCTAGAAATAAACTGTGGTCTAAATGGAGGTCAACAAAAAACCCAATTGACCATCAAAACTTCAAATATCTGAGAAACAAAACAAAGAAGCTTACCTATCTGGACAAGAAAAACTACCACCTTCAATACCAACAAAACCAACACCACAACCCAAAACAATTTTGGTCAGGAATAAACAAACTACTCCATCCAGGCAACACCAAAACACCTACCCCAGCTAGCCTAGCACAAACCCAACCTAACATAATAGCCAACACCTTCAACAATTTCTTCTCTCAAACAGTCACCTCACTTGCAAGTACCATGACCCCCAACCCTCCAAACTACCCCCACTCAAAACAGCACCGACAAGCTAAAGTTTAATACCATCTCAACAACCTATATACGTAAACTACTATCTAAACTCAAACCCTGCACCCCTTCTGCAGACAAGCTTCCAGCTGAATATCTGCAACTAGCTGCAACTGAAATAGCCTACCCAGTCTCCATCTTAATAAACAGAACTATAACTGAATCCAAAATCCCATCCTGTTGGAAAATCTCCCATATTATTCCCCTCCATAAAGGAGGAAACTCCAACGAACTCTCCAATTACCGGCCTATTGCCCTTCTATCTCCTCTATCCAAAATAATGGAACGCTGCATTCACCATCAACTTCTACATTATCTCTTGAATAACAGATTGCTTGTAGACTCACAACATGGTTTTAGACCCTACCACAGTACTTCTACTGCCCTTCTCTCCTTCACTGACTCTATCAATAAAAACCGCAACAACAACCTGTTCTCCTCTGCACTATTCTTGGACCTCTCAAAAGCATTCGATATGGTCAACCATAAACTTCTCCTCGATACCTTACAATCCCTCTCACTTAATTCACAAGCATTACAGTGGTTCGACTCATACATGACTAATAGAAAACAAGCAGTCCTCTGGGACAGCCATCTATCCTCCCAACTCCCAGTTACTATTGGCGTCCCACAAGGATCCATCCTAGGTCCCCTACTTTTCTATTTTCATAAATAACATGCCCACTTCCCTCCCAACCTCTACTTGTATACAGTATGCAGATGATTCCACTCTCATCTGCTCTGCTTCTTCCCCAGCACAACTCCACTCTGCTACCCAATTGGTCTTCACTGCAGCAGAAAAATGGTTTCAACATATCTGTCTCCTCCTAAATCCCAAAAAAACCAAACTTCTACTTTTCACCCCAACCTCTAAATCCACCCCTATCACTTTTTCAATTGTATCGTGTAATGACACTGTCATCAAACCTGACTATTCCACTAAGCTGCTAGGCGTCACCATAGACAATCAGCTAAATTTTGACTATCACATCAATTTAACTATAAAGTCAGTCAATAAAAAGATTGGTGCCCTTTACAGACTTAAGCCCTTTCTCACTGCTACTTCCCGAGTGGCTCTCGCCCAAACTCACCTCATTTCTACATTATTGTATGCCTCTCCTTCCTTTATCAACATATCTAAAGCTAATCTTCAAAAACTGAATACCGCCTACCACAGTATAGCCAGATTTGCTACTGGTTCTCTATTCCAAACTCATCACTGTCTTAATTTAAAGAAACTAAACTGGCTTGAACTTCCAAACCTAATACTCCTACAGCAACTAATCATCACTTTTAAAATTCTACATTACCCCTCCAACACACCCACACTAAATAAACTCATCACACCTTATAAAAATCTCACTACACTTAGATCAGCCAACAAGCTACTAGTTACTACTTTGAAATCTCATAATAAATCAGGTGATTCCTTATTTGCAAACACTGTCGGTTCTTATTGGAATAAACTTCCCACAGAACTGACCTCCCTAGGTTCATGTCATCTTTTCAGAAAACAGATAAAAACTTACCTACTAACTCACTGGCTATGCCCCTGCTCCAACCCCGACTGACCTCAACAAAATTTTACTCTCTCCAGTCCACTCCTGTGTATTTTTGCTCTTCTGTTCTAACTTAAACTGTCTTCCACAGTCCCATTTTTTTGTACCATCACTCTTTTGTTCAAATTACTGTTAGACTCCCCCTCTGACCATGCTGTTATTCTGTCTCTTGGTTCGTCTATCTGACCTCCTATAATCCTGCTACCTTTTGCATTTCTCACTATCTTTGTTTTCTCCTCCTTTACTTTTCCTACTGGCTGATCCTTAGCCTTACAAAGTCCATAATATCTGTACCTAACAGAAACTGCATCTCTGTCAACATTCCCTTTACTTCATTTCTGCCTTTTTCCTATACTCTTACTACATAATATCTGTTACACTACTAACCTGCATATTTAACACTTTATATTAACCATTTTCATGTTTTCAGCCAATACCTATTTGTTGTCATGACTAGCTACTAGTGATATTTTTTAACTCCTAATTGTTTTTTTTATGATACTAAAGCTTTTCTGCTCAGCCCCCTGTCTGAAATTTGATTGTCATCTAGTCAGATTAGTACAGGAAAAATGTATATGCATTTGAATTTGCCTTATTATATTATTTTTATTTATATAGTTAGTTTATTTAGTGACCTCATAAACTGTAGTGTCTTAGTCTGATAGTGGAGCTTTTCTCCTCGGGCCTCTGCTGAAAATGGACATGTATCCAGCCAGACTAGCCCGGTTAACAAATGTAAAATAAATAAATAAATAAATAAATAAAACTAGTTATCAAAGGCAGTCCAGCTCCACCTATATGTAGAACTAGTTACCAAAAGCAGTCTAGCTCCACCTGTATGTAGAACTAGTCACTAAAGGCAGTCCAGCTCCACCTGTATGTAAAGCTAGTTACCAAAGGCAGTCCAGCATCACCTGTATGTAGAACTAGTCACTAAAGGCAGTCCAGCTCCACCTGTATGTAAAGCTAGTTACCAAAGGCAGTCCAGCACCACCTGCATGTAGAACTAGTTACCAAAGGCAGTCCAGCTTCACCTGTATGTAGAACTAGTTACCAAAAGTAGTCTAGCTCCACCTGTATGTAGAACTAGTCACCAAAGGCAGTCCAGCTCCATCTGTATGTAGAGCTAGTCATCAAAGGCAGTCCAGCTCCACCTGTATGTAGAACTAGTTACCAGAAGCAGTCTAGCTCTACTTGTATGTAGAACTAGTTACTAAAGGCAGCCTAGATCCACATACAGCAGCAAATTATTTCATTGAGGTGAACTCAGTTCCCCTTTGGACTGTAATGGTCCCCATTAGTATGCATTGAATGGGAACTAGTGTATCTCTGACTTTTAGGCTAGGGGCATAGAGTAACTACTTGGTCTGATGTGTTACTCCACATTCATACCTTTCAACTGTACATATTTTTGCAGAATGCACAGATTATTGCCTCATATTTTAGGTCTGTTTGTTATAACATTCTGGCAAATCACTGACAAATGATTGAGGGTTAAAGTCAGAAAATAATGACAATCGTTTGAGTTTCAGACTTCATACACTTCAGAAAATTCATGCTAATGCAAATCCTGTTATTCTATCAATTTTCTAAGTTTGTAAGAGCAATATTTAAAAAAGTGCCCCTATTTTTGTGCCTTCCCCCCCCCCCATTATCGATGGCTTTGTCCAGATTTATTGCTCCAAGAGGTTGAGAAGTATGTTAAAGTTTCTTGGCATCTGTCCAAATGTTTCTTCTTTTAAATATTGCTTTTGAACACTTCCCTCAACAATCTTCAACCCTTTAACCCTTTTGTAATGTAAATGCCCATGTTCCATTGTTTCTTCTTCATCACAACCCCTTTACATATGTATATATTTACTCCAGTTTCTGTTTATGTTTCAGTTCTCCTTTTGCTAATTGTTTCCTTCATGCAAGCTATTCATACCTTTCAACTGTACAGATTTTCACAGAATGTCCAGATTTTGGTCTCATATTTTTGGTCCATTTTTCATAAAATTGTGGTTTTCTGGCAAACTAGTGGTAAATCATTAAATATCGAAGTTAGAAAATAATGACAGGCATTTGAGTTTCAGACTCCATGCCCTTCAGAAAATCCATCCAAATGCAAAACCTGTTATTCTATCAACTTTCTAAGTTTGTAGGAGCAATATTTAAAAATTGTCCTATTTTTGGGCCTTTATCCCACTTGTATTTATGGCTTTGTCCAGATTTCTTGCTCTAAGAGGTTGTGAGGTATGGCTATGAACACTGTTCTACTTCATTATATCTGGTCTTCTCTCTTAGAAAATAACATATTCCTCATATGGTCAACATCTTGCAAAGCAAGAACAGATTAAATTTTTCATTACATTTTTGTACCAGTCAGATCTGTTTTCATTTAAAAAGTCATTGTAATTTTCCATATCAATAACAAGGATTTTCGCTACTACAAATTCCCTTTTACCTACAAACATGTTTTCTCACTGACAATACCAAGCACCACAACTGACTTTATTCTTTGCATCTCTCTAAATGTAATGTAAATGCAAAGAAGTAAAAAACACAAACACATCTCACACCTCATTTCTTGTAATGATTATATACAACCCTCTTTAATCTAGAAACATGGGAAAACAGGTCACAGAGATTTTTTTCTGACTTAGATTTTGCAGGATGTGTACAACTACCCAATAATTAAATACTCTGGGAATAAATGTATTCAGCAGGTACACTTTTTAATTATTGTCACTATAATTATACCCTGTATTTTAGCGTGTCTATTTTTTCTAATCTGTCACCCCCCAAAAAAATCATTATAGAATCTTTTGGCCTAAATTTTATTCCCAGTATCACTACCTCTTTATTTGTAAACCATATCCACTGTGTGTGTGTGTGTGTGTGTGTGTGTGTGTGTGTGTGTGTGTGTGTGTGTGTGTGTGAGCGCGCACGTTGGGGTATCTGTAGATGAAATTAACTGACTCTTCTGCTGTATGCTTAGATTAAATGGTTATTAATCTGGATTTGTAGGATTAGTGTGCAATTGTGTATATTAAACTGTGTTAGACTGAGGGTTTTCACTGTATTCTTAGTCAGTTCACTATAGTACATTAAGGTGGAATAATAGGCCTGAAAATATAGAGTCAGACGTGTTTTCATGTATGTATTCAATTTCAGTGAAACACAGCTCAGTGGAAAGGAAAAGATAACCTTGTTGGCCAAGTATGAGATGTGCAGAAATAACAGTTTTCAAGAGAAAGCTACAGAATGTTACTTTCTCAAGGGAAAGATATATGTACTTGCAATGGAATGCTAAATAAAGAACAGACAGGCACTGTGAGCCACATGCAAGACAAGGCTTGAAAACCAAAGCCAAAGAAGCATGTAAAACATTGCAGGGTTTTGGTATTATTAGGAAGTACTTCATACATGGTCAGTTGTTACCTTTAAGACTGATATGCAAAAGGTCTTTACAGTACAGGCATGTGAACCTGTGTACAGACGTCAGTTCACATATCCATACTATTCAGGAGAAAAAGATTGTTTCGGTTGAAATTATTCAGGAGAATCAGAATATATGTGCAGAAACTTTGGATATTTATCAGCACTGTTATGGTTATCCAGCATGCCAGAATGTTTACAGACTGTTATTGTTTATCAGCACTGTTATCGGAGAAAGTATTCAGATATTGTTACTATCTAATAAAGCATTTTTATCTGAACTACCGCATGTGCATAACTCATTGTGAAAAGTATAAAAATACTTGGCCCATAAAAAAGAGTCTGGCACCTGTTCATAGGTTCATAGGTTCATAGGTTCATAGGTTTATACTAGGCTATCTGCCCTAAGGCATTTATAAGCCTAGCCCAAATTTTTGTGCCTTATATGAAAAAATACTGTGCCCATATAGGTTCATAGGTTTATACTAGGCTATCTGCCCTAAGGCATTTTAAGCACAAGTGTAGGCATTTAACAGATAAAGACATTCATTCCAGTCTCATTTCAGTTGTTTCCAGTTAATGCCAATTTACTACATTCTTATCAATCCTTTCAAGATGGAATACTTAATTCTGGCCCTTTTCTCCATAAACATCTAAGGTGTATACAGTCAATAAAGTAGCTGTAATTCATAGGTGCACAGGTCATCTGTGGATAAAAGTAACTTGACCCACTGTTTGATCCCTGTTAGACACTCAGTGATCTGGATGTTGGCAGGACCATTGTCACACAATGTGTTGTGCCCGCTGAAATATGTGTAAAACAATCATTGTTATGGCTTATGCTTGCATATGTGTGTGGGGGGGGGGGTATGCAATGTATTTATGATTAATAAGTTGTCTATAATTTATTTCACTTTTCACAATAGTCAGACATAAGAATGGTGGTCTGAGTGAGATGTGCCTGAAAGCAAGATGTCATTGGTATCATGGCACAGTGAGTAGTGTAGCCATTATATAGTATTTGGCTGTCTGAGTTTTTGGCTGTTGTTCCTTCTGTGTGGACTCTGCATGCCCTCCATGCCTGTGTTTGGGTTTATCCATGTGGTCCACTGGTTCCCACCAATACCCCAAAGATAAGCCTTTGATGAACTGGCATTCCTTCAGCTTGCCTGTAGGTAAGCATGGTGTGTGTGTCTGTGTGTGTGTGTGTGTGTGTGTGTGTGTGTGTGTGTGTGTGTGTGTGTGTGTGTGTGTGTGTGTGTGTGTGTGTGTGTGTGTGTGTGTATGTGTAAAACTTGTTTATTTGGGGGGGTGGCAGTGAGAGGAAGGAAGACACTATTTTCAGATATGATTCATGTGTTCTTACAAGCATTTGCTTTCTCATTTTATTGAGAACTACTATTTTGCCAGCTTTGAACATTAAATAGTGGACACAATTTGTTTTCTTTTTCCTTTAAAGATAATAAATGGGCCAATTTATTTTCTTAGTCATGAACTTTGTTCAGACCCTCATTGGACTGAAGAAAAAAGCCTGAAAATGCATTTCAGAGCATCTAGAATCTCACTGAGTATGGGTTCTTAGCAGCCCCAGACCCATGGGTTAATTAGATTAGTAAATCCACAATTATTACACTGCAGTCTTGGCCAGTGGGCATGCATTGATAGGAAATTTGGGGAAAAACCTGAAGAGTAAGGCAAACTGTAAGACAACAATGGTAAGAAGGCAAACAGTATTTCCAGATATGATTCATATGCACTTGCAAGCATTCTGTTTAACTATTTATTATTTATCTTTGCCTGGGTAGGGAACTGATCAACACTGACTGTTATCTCAGTTATGATTGAATTTCTTTACAAAGTTATGACTCATTGGATCAAAAGACTGAAAAAAAAAACTTTAGACTGCACCTCAGCTCATCTAGAACCATATAGCTTCCCCCAGCTTAATTAGATTAATTCTTCCACAGTTACTATACTACAGTTTCTGGCCAGTTAGTGTGCATTGAAAAGATGCAGGGAAAGCCTGAACTATATGGCAACGTGTGAGAAAGTAAGAAAAAAGTAATCTGGATGATGTGGGGATGCTTAAAATAATGGACTCCTATGGATCTGGCTGCCATGGTGTAGTACTGATGCTTGCTAAAACTGCCTACTGGAAGTTGTGTGTCTGTACTCCTGTGGCAAAGAAGGATGCTGATATATCAGCACTGGTGAAAATTGACCTCCACGGAATTGGCTATAGTGATGTCATTCAGATGCCTTATCAAAGTATTGCATTGTATACCAAGTCTGCCAACTGTTATTGCCATGTCTTGTTGCAAAGCAGCACTGTAAGCACAAGCCAGTCTTTGTGATGGGCACAAGGAGTTAAAGGACTAACAAAAAGCCAGTGTCAACACACAGTGTGCACTATGATAGGCAGTACCACTGAACTGACCGCTATCATTTATGTGGGGTTGGATGGAATTATGTGGAACACTACCTCTCACAATATGGAGCAAATGGACAGAACGTGGAGCACTTACAAACGACTTAAACTGGGAAGCTTACAGCATAGATATTAACTGCTTCTTTATACTTAGCAAGTGTTCTTTTTATGAATTAAGATGATTCAGTACTATTCAATATTATTTGCCATCTATATCTGCTAAAACAAATAATTGCAATGAATGTGTGGAACAGCCTGGAACATGGAATTTTTAAGACTCAAAATAAGGAATGCTCCTCAGAATGAATTGCATTTTAGAAATATGATCACAGTTGCTTAGAGACCCTCAATATATTACTTAATTAAAACTGGTAACCAAAGTTTGCACACAAATACACACAGCAACAAGCGATCCCGAACACAATGAAGGACGTCTTCTTTGACAACCGCAGCCAGAAGTAGACAAACAAAAACAGTTTACTGAAGAAAAATACTCCATCCAAACCCTTAGATTTCATCTCCAACATGGAGACTTCATCAGAATCTAAGGTAACACAGCACCAAATCCCTTATATACTAAATACATTCAATTAGCTGACATTTAATTAGATAATAAGTTAATAAATTAATGAATTGATCAATAACCTCAGTTTGTCTTAAAAGACCATGCCACAAAAAATGCATGCTGACAAATCCTGGAGACATTGTACGAGCATTTGAAAACCTGTATGAATAACAAACTGTATAAATATGGGAAATACATAGTAAATAGGAATAAAATCATGATAAATAGGAAGAATCATAAAAAGCATATGCCATACTGTTGTACCAATTATACTGTTTAAAAATATTGTTTAAAAACATATGCATGTAGAGCAGTATGTCAAACCTAAATATATGTAAAAAATATATATGAATATAAATATATAAAATGTAAAATGCATAAATATAAATTTAGATACATAAAAATATATAAAAGTGTATAAATGTATAAATATATAAATAGATAAATTCATAAACATATCAAATATATATATATAAAATATAAAACATATAGTAAATAATACATATATACGTGTCAGTGTCCAAATGAATACATTCAAATAAATATATTCATACAATACACATCCTAAATATCTTCCATATACTTTTTCAAATGTTGTGACTTAAAAGATGAAAGACCAAGGACTATATACGTGTATTTAGATGCATGAAAATCAATCCCACTAAAATTGTTTCCAATAAAATTAAGTACAATTAAATAAGAAGATTGAACTATTACCAACAGTATGTGTATTACTAGGCACAACTAAAAATATACATCTATTCAGTTTTTATGGGAAATTAGAAATGTAAAAAACCTAACAAAACTTGAGAAAGACAACATCTATAGTGATTATTCTCTAATAATGTTCATAAAATAAATATGTATAGCAATATTCATATTTTTATTTTATTTTTTATTATTTATTATTTATTCTTATGTTTCTTAGGATCACCTGCGAGCATTTTCAATGCTGGGGTAATAGAGATGTGGTCGTTAAGGCCCTTGCCACAACAAGAGTCCAATCTAAGCTGCCACATCATTTCTTTTAACTCCAGTTGGGTTTCCCAATCACCACCTCTCTCAAAACATTTCACTTCCTCTATTACCCAGAATTTAAAATCTGGTTTTGGGCAGATCAATACATGTCTGTACATAGCATTATTTACATTTTGTTTGCTTATGTCTCTCATGTGTTCATAAATCCTGGATCGTAGGTGTTGTTCAGTTTTCCCAACATAGTAGCTCCAACAGATTTTACAAAAAACAAGGTATACCACCCCTTTTATATAACAGCTACTATAAGTTTTGGCAACCAGAGTTGTTCTAAGACTAGGTATTCTAATCTCCTTTTGTCCTGCTATAAACGCACATTGTGCGCATCTACCACATTTAAATGTCCCACATTTCTTATTTGCCCCTTGTATGTTGTTACCTTGTTTTTCTAAGATGTTCTTAATATTTCTATTCCTCCTGTAACTATAACTTATATCATTTTTGAATACATCAGTTTTAGTAGCCATTTCTCTAAACATATCTCATGTCTCATTTATACATTTTCTAAGTTGACCTATCCCTTGATAGTACGTAAGGGTTAAATAGGGAATACTTTTTCCATGGTTTTTATTGTGGTAGTTACTATCACTTCCCAATTCCTGAACACCCCCATTCACTACGTTGTTATCTCTGTAGAAATCGCTGCTCTTAACTAGTAAAGGAGTATATTTTTTATCACTTCTACCCTTTAGGACCTGATGTTTTACATCATTAATCAAATCTATCGGGTATCCTCTCTCCAGAAACATTTTACCCACAAATTCAAGCTCTCCCATAAATTCAACGTCATCTGAAATCATCCTTGCCATCCTAATCATTTGTCCCTTTATAATATTCTTTTTTAATACATAAGGATGGTCACTATCAAAATGTAGATAAGCGTTAGAAAAATGTTCCTTTCTATATATATTAGATTTATAACACTTATTTACATAATCCTTCTCTAACCTCACATCCAAAAAATGAATATAATCTGTTCCAATATCATGTGTAAATTCTAAAAATGTCGTAGTATGATTTATATAAACAATAAATTAATCTATCCTGTCAGTAGGCCCTTTCCAAACAACAAAAATATCATCTAAAAATCTATAATACTTACTAATGTGCCTATAATAGTCAGACAGAAATATAAACTTCCTTTCCCAATAAAACATGATTATATTAGCATAAATAGGGGCACACGCAGAACCCATTGCCACCCCTTCTTTTTGATGATAATATTCGCCTTGGAAATACACATAATTGTATTTCAAGACTAACTCCATGTTTTCTAGTACTAACCTAAATTCATCATTAGTTACTAACTCGTTTTCAGTTAAAATCTCTTCAAACCATGTCATTCCTATGTCTGATGGTATGACGGAAAACAAATCTCTTACATCTATAGTGATAAAAATACTATCATTGGTATATAAATATTCTCCCATTTTCTTCAAAAAATCCCAGGAGTCAATTAAAATATGATCATATTTCTTGTAAAACTGCTTCAATTTTGAATCAACATATATAGCCAATGGTTGCGTCTTAGAACCCTGAGATGAGACAATAGGTCTCATAGGTGGGTCATAAACTGATTTATGAATTTTCGGTATACCAAAGATAGCTGGAATAACTGGTTTTGGGACTTTAAGGAAGTTATAAAGATCCATATCAATCAAACCCTGTAGTAGGTTGTCTTCCAATACTAAATCAATCTGTCTGTATGATATATTGATTTCATTTCTAGAGACACTACTATATTGTTTATCATTGTCTAGAATATCCTTCATCCTAGTCGTATAGTCCCATTGTCCATGAATACCACACCCCCACCTTTGTCCGGTTTCATAACTCTTATTTTGTCATCCTCACTCAACTCTTTCAATAATTTCATTTCAACCTCAGTCAGGTTCCTAACTGGTTTGGTATTGCACATATTCGCCATACGTATCCTCCTAGTTACGCTTCTCTCAAAATTCATAATTTCGTAATGTATAGGGGGATTAAATGTACTAGCTCTCTTAAGTATGTTTTCCTTTCTAGTAGTATTTCTGTCTTTGAACATGTGAAGAAAATTTAATTTTCTCATGAAAAGTTTTATATCCAATAAGACATTTTCTATTCTAGGAATGTTGGTAGGTACAAAGGTAAATCCTTTAATAAATAAGTTAAAATGATCTTCAGTGACCTGCTTATCAGTATAATTGAATATATTGTAATTCCTACTAGTACAAACAATATTGTGCCTATATTCATCTATTGGAACTACAATTCCAATATCACCAAAACTGGTATAAAGCACTGAATTCTCATGTGTTATCTGTGTAATCTCCCCATATGTTGAATGTTGTTGTTCTCCATCACTTGTGCATATGTGGGTTGCTGCATTCAGTTCCGTAACCGCTCTGACCTCCTGGGTTCCTCCAGGTCTAAAGGGATCTCTTCCCTAACAGTGTTGGTGCTTTTCCTACGACTAGTAAAATGCTGTTCTCCTACATTGTCATCATATTCATGGTGTGCATAATAAGGTTGCTCCCTATCAAAATAGTCATGCTGTCGTCCACCCCTTCTGTTTTTTCCAAATTGAATAAAATGTGTAAAATTCCTATTATTGTACCTCCCATTTCCCCTCCAATTGGTATTTTTATTGGTATAACTTCTATAATTATGATATGTATTGTTTTTAGACTCGACATAGTATGCTATACCTTTCTCATACACAGCCAAATCCCTTTCCAGTTTTAACATCTTCCTGTTAATGTTGCTATTAGTCATATTATCTACATCACATAATATTCTCAAATACACATTCTTATGTTCATCTACTTGAAATAACAAATCAGTACTGATGCAATCATACAATACATCTATATCTTTTTTAAGTGTCTCCATATTTTTAGTATTTAGTTTAATCATTTCTTTTAATATTGCCAGCCCACAGTTATTTAAAATTTCACAAATAGTTTTAAAAAAATCCTTGTCTTCTTTAGCACAATTAGGAAATTTGTTAAGTCTTAGTCCTTTAGGTATAATTTTCTCTTCCAAACATTTTTCTAAATACCAGTTTTCAATAACCAATGATTGTCTCATCTCAGGGTTCTAAGACGCAACCATTGGCTATATATGTTGATTCAAAATTGAAGCAGTTTTACAAGAAATATGATCATATTTTAATTGACTCCTGGGATTTTTTGAAGAAAATGGGAGAATGTTTATATACCAATGATAGTATTTTTATCACTATAGATGTGAGAGATTTGTTTTCTGTCATACCATCAGACATAGGAATGGCTATGGTTTGAAGAGATTTTAACTGAAAACGAGTTAGTAACTAATGATGAATTTAGGTTAGTACTAGAAAACATGGAGTTAGTCTTGAAATACAATTATGTGTATTTCCAAGGTGAATATTATCATCAAAAAGAAGGGGTGGCAATGGGTTCTGCGTGTGCCCCTATTTATGCTAATATAATCATGTTTTATTGGGAAAGGAAGTTTATATTTCTGTCTGACTATTATAGGCACATTAGTAAGTATTATAGATTTTTAGATGATATTTTTGTTGTTTGGAAAGGGCCTACTGACAGGATAGATTAATTTATTGTTTATATAAATCATACTATGACATTTTTATAATTTACACATGATATTGGAACAGATTCTATTAATTTTTTTGGATGTGAGGTTAGAGAAGGATTATGTAAATAAGTGTTATAAATCTAATATATATAGAAAGGAACATTTTTCTAACGCTTATCTACATTTTGATAGTGACCATCCTTATGTACTAAAAAAGAATATTATAAAGGGACAAATGATTAGGATGGCGAGGATGATTTCAGATGACGTTGAATTTATGGGAGAGCTTGAATTTGTGGGTAAAATGTTTCTGGAGAGAGGATACCCGATAGATTTGATTAATGATGTAAAACATCAGGTCCTAAAGGGTAGAAGTGATAAAAAATATACTCCTTTACTAGTTAAGAGCAGCGATTTCTACAGAGACAACAACGTAGTGAATGGGGGTGTTCAGGAATTGGGAAGTGATAGTAACTACCACAATAAAAACCATGGAAAAAGTATTCCCTATTTAACCCTTATGTACTATCAAGGGATAGGTCAACTTAGAAAATGTATAAATGAGACATGGGATATGTTTAGAGAAATGGCTACTAAAACTGATGTATTCAAAAATGATATAAGTTATAGTTACAGGAGGAATAGAAATATTAAGAACATCTTAGAAAAACAAGGTAACAACATACAAGGGGCAAATAAGAAATGTGGGACATTTAAATGTGGTAGATGCTCACAATGTGCGTTTATAGCAGGACAAAAGGAGATTAGAATACCTAGTCTTAGAACAACTCTGGTTGCCAAAACTTATAGTAGCTGTTATACAAAAGGGGTGGTATACCTTGTTTTTTGTAAAATCTGTTGGAGCTACTATGTTGGGAAAACTGAACGACACCTACAATCCAGAATTTATGAACACATGAGAGACATAAGCAAACAAAATGTAAATAATGCTATGTACAGACATGTATTGATCTGCCCAAAACCAGATTTTAAATTCTGGGTAATAGAGGAAGTGAAATGTTTTGAGAGAGGTGGTGATTGGGAAACCCAACTGGAGTTAAAAGAAATGATGTGGCAGCTTAGATTGGACTCTTGTTGTGGCAAGGGCCTTAACGACCACATCTCTATTACCCCAGCATTGAAAATGCTCGCAGGTGATCCTAAGAAACATAAGAATAAATAATAAATAATAAAAAATAAAAAATAAAATAAAAATATGAATATTACTATACATATTTATTTTATGAACATTATTAGAGAACAATAATCACTATAGATGTTGTCTTTCTCAAGTTTTGTTAGGTTTTTTACATTTCTAATTTCCCATATTGGAAACAATTTTAGTGGGATTGATTTAAATACATCTAAATACACGTATATAGTCCTTGGTCTTTCATCTTTTAAGTCACAACATTTGAAAAAGTATATGGAAGATATATAGGACGTGTATTGTATGAATGTATTTATTTGAATGTATTCATTTGGACACTGACACATGTATATATGTATTATTTACTATATGTTTTATATTTTATATATATATATTTGATATGTTTATGAATTTATCTATTTATATATTTATACATTTATACACTTTTATATATTTTTATGTATCTAAATTTATATTTATGCATTTTACATTTTATATATTTATATTCATATATATTTTTTACATATATTTAGGTTTGACATACTGCTCTACATGCATATGTTTTTAAACAATATTTTTAAACAGTACAATTGGTACAACAGTATGGCATATGCTTTTTATGATTCTTCCTATTTATCATGATTTTATTCCTATTTACTATGTATTTCCCATATTTATACAGTTTGTTATTCATACAGGTTTTCAAATGCTCGTACAATGTCTCCAGGATTTGTCAGCATGCATTTTTTGTGGCATGGTCTTTTAAGACAAACTGAGGTTATTGATCAATTCATTAATTTATTAACTTATTATCTAATTAAATGTCAGCTAATTGAATGTATTTAGTATATAAGGGATTTGGTGTTGTGTTACCTTAGATTCTGATGAAGTCTCCGTGTTGGAGACGAAAGCGCTTAATCTAAGGGTTTGGATGGAGTATTTTTCTTCAATAAACTGTTTTTGTTTGTCTACTTCTGGCTGCTGTTGACTTTATCAAAGAAGACGTCCTTCATTGTGTTCGGGATCGCTTGTTGTTGTGTATATTACTTAATTAATTAATTTTGTAAACTGTTGCTATGGAGTGAGGTCTGCTTGTTGATCAAGGTCATTCAATGTAGTCATGCCAGAAGCTGCAAGAACATGGATATCAGATGTTCAGCTTTAATATCACTGGAACCACAAATATTTTTTTTCATATATAAATATATAACTGTTTTTTTGTTTAGTTAGACTATTTTACTAAGATATGCACAATCATATTCAGGAAAATATTTACTTATTTATATTTGTTTTAAATGAAAGTCCTGCGATGTAGAACCCCCCCCCCCTTTCAGTGGAGGCCGGTGGAGAAAACCTCCACAGAAAATTTGAATAGCAAAACATAAGAATACTTAGTACATACCCCTTATGTTGTACTGTTCAGTTTTTTCCTAGAGCTTTTCTGCCAAGGCCTCTGCTGAAAAAACAATTAATACTAGAAATTACAATATCACATTAGACAGAACACTAACATGTTTACATGCATATGAGGTAGCTGACATCTATGAGAAAAATCTTTGTACAGTTAGGGCACTGAAGACAAGATAACTTCTTTGTAATCTTGCTTGGAAAGATGATGAAAGACAAGTGAAAAAGGGAATAAAAGGTTGAAATTAAAGAATGAAAAGTAAAATGTGGAAAATTTGGAAAGGATAGAAATTACAGTAGGGTGGCACAGTGGTGCGGTGGGTAGCATTGTCATCTCATAGCAACTTCTCCAGTTCGATTATCAGTTGGAGTGTTTTCCGGGTAAATTCTGCATGTCCTCCTTGTGTGAACATGGGTTTTCTCTTGTTTGTCTGGTTTCCCCTCACATTTCAAAGACATCTGAGCACTTTAAATTGGCCATACATCTTGGAAACAGCAACAAGGACTATTGTCCTTATTGTTGCCCCTAAGTACCAGTCAATAATGTAATGGGCAGGAGATATATATATATATAGATAAAAATTATAGAAGTCTGCCAGAGGTTTTTATGAGTGGAATGGAAAAAGGAGAAAAGGATGTGTAGAGAAGTGAAAAAGAAATATGAAGAGAGACATATATCTGTAAGTATGAGAACGGTAAGAAAGAGAGGGGACAGGGCATATGAAAGCAGTTTGTGATAGAGGAAGCCTGATAATTACAAGAGATAATAGTAAAATTGAGGTAATCATTATTTATAAAAGTTTCATGTAAGTAATTCTATAGAAGTAGCTAGATAGACAACAACATGAACAGAAGGTTATAAACACTGACGGTTATCTTGGAGGTGATGATGACTACTGTCACCAGTCCATCAGGTATTGTTTATGTCTGGATTTGAATGACTTTAGCTTCCATACATGTTTCAGATATAATGGAATGGAGTTCCAGATTATGAAGACATAGAATTTAATAAATCAACAGCAGTGTAGCTAGATTTTGTTACAACAAGTAGAAGTTTGTTCCCAGAGCATAAAGCTATTTTTGGGAAATAGTGTTGGATGATATTATGTAAAGAAGTACAGTTATCGGGTTTGTAGACAAGTTTGTAAGTTGTGACTGGATGACTATATGTTAGGTGGTATGGCAGTTCAGTCCAGTTTGGCTGTTTTGAGAGACAACCAGTGGTAAAACTGACAGGGATAGCTTTCTGCATGTTTGTCCCTTTGTTATAACATTGCTCTAGTTTACATTTCTGAGTAATCTGCATAAGTAAGTATAAGTGAGGCATATAGAAGTGAGGGAAATATAAAGGCGGAGGCAATGTTTTCTCAGGCAGAGTTGGAAGGTTTGGCCCTAAATGTGAAATTGGGGTTTTGGTGGTTTTTAACTACTTGTTGTATAAGTTGGTCAGATTTCAAGTGGTCATCTATGGTTACTCCAAGTAGCTTTGTATGTATCACAGTTCGATTTTGATGTTATTGACTGACATAATGCTTAAGAGAGTCTTCTCTTCTCTTCTGAGAGTTACTTAGGAGTAAACAGTATTAACTTACTTTTCGAATTTGGGAGTAGTTGAAGGTTATCCAGCCATGCTTCAATGGATAAGAAAGACATTGGTTAGTTGATGAAATGTAGCTAGGTTCTGGGTAGAGCAGAAGAGAGTGACATCATGTGCATAGTGGAATACATTGACCTGTTTGGATGCTGCTGTGAGAAGGTAATTTATTAAAATATTAAATAATAAGGGACCAAATTAGACTCATGGGAATGCCTATAACTATGCATAGGAAGGATGGGATATTATTTTGCCATTTTACTGCTTGTTGCCTCTTAGAAGGATGACTATGAAACCATGAGAGTGATGATTCAGAAAGAGACAGAGAGGAGAAGAGAGTTTATATAATAGATGTTGATGGGAGACAGTAGTGAATGCTTTTGACAGTCCAAGAAAGAGAGGAAACTGAGTAACTTGCATTTCTTCTGAATTTCACAGCATTAGTAAAACTATAAAGGACGGTAGTTATTCTATGACTTATCATGTTACAGTATTTGTTGGATGCTAGCACATGCTCAGTAGGGAATTAAGAACATTTCATGATTCAAGAAAGGACTTTCTACTGAATATGTGTGTGTGTGTGTGTGTGTGTGTGTGTGTGTGTGTGTGTGTGTGTGTGTGTGTGTGTAATCTGACATCAGTAAGGAAGATAGTTTATGGAATAAATTGCGATTTCATAATCTACAAATCAGCTGCTAATCACTGTGTATTTGGTAATTTTTATTTAATTAAATAAATATTTTGATATATGAAGCATTATCCTCTATCAGTCTGTATGGCAAGGAAATAATTCACAACTTCATGAAGTTCTCAGTTAAATGTGTAGCAAAATGGTGTCAAACTCACATTAACAGCAAAATAAATGTGAAAATATGTGTTTAACAGGTAGCACACTTTCCTGTGATACTGTAAAAGTCTATTCCTGGACCAGCTTGGATTATTTTTTCTATTATTAACACTGTAGTGGGGATTTTAGCATACCTGAGATGCCGTCCTTTGGATGAGTCCATAAAGTAAAGTACCTGTGACGTCCCAGCACTGGCCCAATAATCAAAGAGCCTCAGTCCTCACCACTGGCAACAGTGGGGAACATACACACTGGGAGGATGACAAGTACACACATAGTAAAGTGCAATTTCCCTTAAGAGCACACAGAGACCACAGTCAGTCTGGGGCTGGTTTCTCCCTCTTTTTCCAGATCCTCAATTAGACTCCCCAATGGCACAGCTATAGGGTGAGTCCTTAGTCAGGGTTCCAAGCCAAGTCCTCCAACACTCTCTCTGTGCAACCAGTGCTTCATGTCCCCACCAAAGTAGCTGACACACATACTCTTGGAACTTTGTTTTACACACACACAAACCTGGGAAAGGCTGGCTCAGGTTTACTAGCTATGCTCCCTTCTGCCCAGACTATAAGATAGTTATCAGTGCCTCCAGAGCCCCTTATCAACTACTTTAAGGGCCTTAACACAGGGTGTCCAATCCTACTTTGTAATGTTACTATTAATCCAAATGGTAGTCTGACCAAGAGCAAGGCTATTAGGAGTGGCCTGCGCAATGGTACCAAACAGATATGCAAGTACTCTCAGAGCTTAAATATGTCTCACAAATATCAGCCACAAAGACAGATTTAAATATATTTAATAATAAATAATAAAAGAACAAGAAAATACTCAGTAAATCATCGCAGTAACTTCAGAGTTGAAAATCACAGGAAATATTTAAAACAACATTGCAGGACAGTCTTAAATAAATACAGAAAACATCTAAACTAATCTTTACTATATTTCTAACTATATCTAGAAGAATTTACTGTACCCTAGTTTACTTATTTACAGCAAGGCAAGACTGATGTGGTGAGTGGATGTTTCCAGCTGATGCTGCCAGGTCAAAAGACAAAATACAAAATGCATAGTCACTCTCTCAGAGAGTTCTAAAATTAATACCAAATATTACTGCTGGGATACTTGCAGGATGACATCACTTTTTGTCACTTGACGTCAGTTCCCAGGCTCAACAACCATTGCTAGAAACTGCTAGCATTTCTCATCTCCCTGTGAAAATACATAGCCTTCAGATGTCTGCAACTGCTGGAAGACATAAAACAATAAAACACTTACAAAACAATGCAGAAAGCTCCCTAGTTTTAGACATCCTGTCTTCTTGCTGCACTGAAACAGAAAGATAACCCCCAGTATTCATGAAGCTCGGCGCAAGGACGGCATTAGCCTTGCGCCAACCATGCGGGGTAGAGATGGAGCAGCAGCACCACATGCATATTAATGAAGGCATGCTACTGCAACGTCCACATGCATAGGAAACGTGCGTGAGTGCAGGGGGCGTGTCTAAGCACTGCATGGAGGTGTGAACATGTCGGCTGCATACGCACAACCTAAAATGCTGACTAGTACAGCCTGCCTCTAATAATAATCACTCCTGTCAATGTCCGTGGATACTGAAATGTATGCAAAGCATACAAGACAGTTTTGCGAACACCAAAATAAAAAGTAAACACAAAGGCACGTAGCTGAATACTGAGTCCCCGTCCCTCGAACAAATGACATTTAAAACCTTGTGCCCATATTCCATTGTAGTGTTGATAGTTATACCAAGTGGAAGTGAAATGCAGTGTGTTAGCATGCCACTGCCATTTGCTAAGCCTAGCCCAGTGGTTAGGTTTACCATCTGTCCCACATTGTGAGGGGACAGTCCCCCTCTGGGCAGTTGTGTCCATACCAAAACCATTATAAATGTTAAATGTCCTGCAATTGTAGGACATAATTATGACCCATATTTTATGTAATAGTTCCATACAATACTTATTTCCGTATGTAAAATACCTAAATGTTACAAGGAACAGAATAAGCAACTAAACTACTACAACAATAAGCTTTCATTTAGGCATAAAACCAATGTACTATCCTTTGTACTGACTGTGGGTATGTATTGGCCTGTAAAATCTGATGTGTGCCCTAAAAATGTCCCATTTTGGTCATTTGAAAAAGTGGCAACCCTACTAATGGTCAGAGCATTCGCTCAATATCTGCCCATTTGCGTTCCAAGTCATCCTTGTCAGGACAGCCCAAAGATGAATGGGTATTACCCGGGTCTACCTACCATGAAATGAAAGATAAGTATTTGTGTGTACCTATGTGTGTGAAGTACAGCATGTGGAAGATCAAAAATGCTAGGGTAGTCCTCACAACCATATTGGTACCAGAGATATGTAGTGTACACAATGTGTTCTGTTGACTGTGCCATGGGCCATCAACCAGAGAAGGGATGGATGGTGTGTGTGGAATATGGGGGTGGGGGGTGATGGGTAATGTAATAATTCACCAAGGGGAGACTGGGTTGGATGCACAATAGGTGAACTGGAGGTGTACGAGGGAGCAGTGGGTGAATCAGAAAGAAAACCAAAGAACAAACATTCACATCCGCAATACAACCTGACAGGCCATACTGTAGAACACAATCCTACAAACATATGAACATTAAAATGTGCAATACACATGTACAGAAACATTACCGGCACACACCCACATAATGGTCTGGCCTGAACTGAGCCATCCAACCCCAACACACCTGGATACATAACTGAATACCCATCACCCCCTCCACAGCACACCACCACCCCCTTCCTGAACGTCCACCAAAACCACCCATACTTGGGCTGCTAACTTGGCGCAGCCATATCTGCACATAGTGACCCCTGCTCATATCTAGTAGGCAGTCTCACCCTAGGCAGTTTCAGGATTCCAAACTATTTATCCCTTGCATGTATAACCCTACCTCATTTTCGTAAATCCAAAAAAAATCAAGGTTATCGGTGCCAAAATTTTTGGATATCCCTCATGGGATAAGTATCTGTTCTAAAGATTAGAGTTGGTGTCACGACACGATGTCCAGTCCTGCAGACATCTGGACACAAGTTGTATGAGCAGTAGTTGTCCACAATCCAGCTCAGCCTCCAGCCAGACCTGCAGAACCTAAGACCCAGGATTAAACACCTGACCGTGATGCACGTCTCCCCACTTGCATTATCGGGAATATATACCTTTCACATTCGCATAGCTACACATCATACATACATGCATATAATTAGTTGTCAAGTATGTGTCTAATTCATAAATATGTATACTTGCAAATGTATACATATGCGTCTCAGAAACATATGAATAGTAACATGTACTATACATATGTTCATCACCCGACTGTCACATTTGTTGCCAGTACTGTGGAGTGGCTGTACTAAAGTCATATATCCTAATTACCATCCATAGAGAATGTATCATGGATGGTTTATTGGTAAAACCAATGACTATGGTGTTCCTGTCCCCAGGTCCAAGCCATGCAAGGGCTAATTTTATATGATGGCCAGAACAGTGGCAGTCAGATATAGGGTGATTAAGGCACTTTAAAGCAGATGTACGTAGGATTACCACCTGTCCCATTTTGCGAGGGAAAGTCCCTTTTTGGACAGTTGTGTCCTGACCAACAATATTAAAATGGCAAATGTCCTGAGATTGTAGGAAATAATTATGTCCCATATTTCATGTAACAGTTGCATAAAATAGTTATTTCTGTATGTAAAATACCTAAATGTTACAAGAAACAGAATAATCAACAAAACTGCTACAAGAATAAGCTTTCATTTAGGCAAAAAATTAAAGCTCTATCCTTTGTACTGACCATGGGTATGTGTCAGCCTGTAAAATCTGATGTGTGTCCCAAAAATGTCCCACTTTGGCCATTTGAAAAGGTGGCAACCCTAGGCGTAAGCGGGCATGCAAGTGTATATGCGCGACAGTAAGTGGCGGTGATTCAACAGTATGGGAAATGTAAATAATCATGTAAATGCATATGCATGTACAGACATATATATACATATATAAACAATGAACATGGTCACAACAGATATAGCACACCTCTGCATCCCCAACCACAGACAGAGTACTAAAAGTGGAACTAACTACATCCTCGTGCAAGTCTGACTTTCAAACAGATACAGGACAACCCCAGTCAACAGTCACACAAACCAAAAAATCAGAAGACTAATTGAACTCCCTGACCATGATATAAACATATGTCCCAGGACTATAAGCTTGGGACGTCTGAATATACTTGGAGGGAGCCAACATACAGGACATGTCAAAAGCAGAAGGCAATGGCGCATGTGTAGTAGCGTGGTTTTCCCAACA